>NW_026623521.1:311384-319630 GCF_030028575.1 Malurus melanocephalus
TCCTTGCCGTGCTCGAGCCGAGCCCGGGGGGCAGAGCGGGGCTGAGCAGTGTCCGCCCCCCGAGCCCCGCGGAGCCCCCACATCTGCACCGCCAGCACCGGCACCGGCCCGGCCAAGGCCCGAAACACTTTGGGTCCGGCAGCCCCTCGCCTCCCTAACCCTCCCCAACGGCTCTGCTGCTGCCGCAGCTGCCAAAGTTTTTATTCGCATCCTCGTTATCTCCAAACTGATCAAGTGGCCAAGAACAAACAAGAAAAGTCTTTTTAATGTAAGGGTTGCTCACCTGATGTGGTATAGATCAGTTCTCAGAGCAAAGGACTTCTACTTCCAGCAAAATCAGGTTCCCCGACTTACTCAGCCGGAAGAGCGAGCACCATTAGCTGCTTTACATACACTTTTTTAAGTCTGTGTCAAAGGCATTTGATGTAGAGCATAAAGATGCACCTTGCACGCTTCTGTCAACAGCCAGCCTGAGGCTGGGGCTCCGTGTGCTACGTGTCCAACTCCCCAACAGAAGAAAAGTTAAGATTTTTTTTTTAAACTCAAAATTTATTACCTGTTCTCAAAGTTTCAGACCTTGGCCATTCGACAAAGCTTTCTCAAAACGGTTTYAGATTTAATCGGAAACCGCTTGAGAGGTGTTTTGATCCAACCGCCGCTCTGCGTTTATTTCTTGTAAGACAAAATAAAAGTTAAATCGAACTGGTTTYGCCGACAAGAAGTCGGAGCCCTGGGGCTGGGAGGTGCTCTGGGCCTCCTCCCCGCTGCCAGGACCCTCTMCGGGCACGGAGGGAGCTCCCGCCGGGACCGCCCGCCGCCTCCCCCCGGGACTCCGCCGGCGGMTTCGGACGCGCTTGAGCGGCTCAGGGGTGGGAGGGTGACCGGGGAAAGGCCGGTCCCTATAGCACCCCCAGCCGCGACCGACTCCGGACATATGATCGACGAGCAGAGCTCCTACCTCCGCTCAGTCACTCGCTAGCGCTGCCTCGGACCTTACCCGACGGGGAGGGAGAGGTGAGTGCTTGGCAATATTCACTGTAAACCATTGTGGTATTCATTCGCTTAATTCCGGCGTGGCCTCGAACACCGCAGGGAAGCACGGAGGGAGCCCTGGGCCGAGGCTGAACCCCTTGGGCCCGGCTCCCGGCGCCGTCGTCCGGCTCCCAGCGCCCTTCAGCGAGGCGGATGCGGCGCTCGGTGCCCGGGGAAAGCGCATCTCCCCCCGGCCGAGTCGAGGAGGGAGCCCCCCGTACCCATGGCCCTCCAAGCAGAGCGGGGGGAGCGAAGCCCTCTTGTAAAGCTCCCAGCCATCGGAACCCGCAAGATAAACATCATTAGAAATCATTGTAATTGGGATTGTGAAATCTGACCTCTGACCCTACGGGCTACGTGTCACAACCGTGTCTGCTTTGATTCCTCGAAAGGCGTCACAAAGGAACAAGCTCCGTGACAGGAGGCAGCGGGATCTGCGCCCCGGCCCGAGGGGACCGACGGGGGGGACCACGCGTGGCCTTCCCCTCCTCCCCCCCGCCCTCATTTGCATATGCAAATCAGCAGGCCTCCGGCCGCGCCCTCCCGAGGGGTGGTCGTCAGGCCAGGGCCAGGGGCCTGGAACGATTGTGCCCGACTTTTGGGGTGCCTTGGACGGAGACATAAGCGTCGGTGCGTCTTTCCACCAGTGGAGGGAGGACGGGAATGCTGGGGGTTGTCTGTTGAGTGTTGACTGATATTCACATCCCACAACCCGCGGCTCCCTCCCGAGAATCGGGGTCTGGGGGTATAGACCCCGAGGCACTGAGGAAGAGGGGGAAGATAGCGCTTTTCCTCCAGGGCTTTTCCGCCTGGGCTAGCGGGCGCTCCTCCTGGGGTTTGGGCTCCCCAGTCCCACCCGTCTGTCCAGCCCACAGCTTTCCCCCCGCGGCCGGGGTCCCTGTGCGTGTTCCTCACCTCCCCCCGCGGCTCGGCGCACACCTGGTCCCTTTCCTACGGGGAGGATGTTGTGCCTTCTGCTCTTATTTCTCAGCTCGGGCTGGTGCCCAGCCCCGGGTAAAGGTCTTCCCCCCGCCCGAGTGCCGGCAGGGGAGGATTACCCGTGGGGCTGTTTGCCCACGGCACCCACAGGGGACCAAGGTCACTCGTGGAGCCAGCGAGGGCAGACCTGGACCTCGCCGGCCTGCGTCGATTCACCAATATGCCCCGCTCAGCTGCTCTCGATGAAAAATCCTAAAAGCGTAATTACATTAAAAAGTCTGATTTGTTTAAATAATCCTCTTTAGGCTTCCTTTAATCTGCTCTATATTTCCCTCGCCRGCTTTATTCCTGACTTGTCCAGTTCAGCTGAGTTTGGCTGGACACCCCGTGGCTGAGGAAACCCTTCTTCATGTTCCTYCTCCTCTGGAGCCCCCAAGGCTTCKGGCAATCCCAGCKCCCGGGAGCCGCTCCCGRCTGCAGGTAGGCAGCGGGTCCCGGGCTCTGTCGCTGGGATGGGGGCGGCGGGGGGGCCGACAGCCCTGCTGGACCCACGCTGAGAGCCAGCCTGAGCATCACCCGTGTCCCGCGGACAAGGGAAGCAAAGAGGGTCGGTGCCCTCTACCTTCGGCAGGTCCTGGCCAGAACCAGCCCGGGAATGCTCTGGGAGAGGATCGTTACTCGATTTTTAAGGAGAAATGCACAAAACAGCATGTATGGCAAAGGCAGAGGATTGAACTGAGATTGGAGCGGGGGGCAGTAGGGGAGTAATCTCTTTGTGCCCCCCCCGAGAGTGAAGGGAAAACTTGGGGGAAATCTGAATGCAACCCCRGAGCTCTGCAGCTGCCCCTGCCAGTCCGGGCTCTCGCTGACCRCTTCCCCCGCGAGTAGTGGAGCTCGCACATTGAAGGACGGCTTTATTTTCCTCAGTGTGGAAGATTTGAGTTCATGTTCCAATCCCATTGGAAAAAAAAAAATAAAAAAGAGGGAGAAAGAAATGCACAACTTTAGATGGCGCTGTACAACATTTATTTAAGCCCTCCGAGTATTCTCAGCTCCTCGGCCTGCAGAGAGGAGAAGAGCCCTCCTCGGGCAGAGGCAGGCTGGGCTGGGCGGGAATGGGGTGGGATACGTGGGGTAGGATGGGGTGGGATGAGGTGTAGGAGGGGTCCTGCCCCACCGGTAGTGGGTRCAGAGGGCAGGGGGCTCTCTCCGCAGCCTGCACCTTCATCCCGGGACGGTGATAGCAAACCGCAGCTCTAAGCAGGAAGAGTTAAAAAAGCACRAAAAAAGCAGAAGTCATCTCYCGCTTCCCCACTGCTCCCCTTCTCMAATAGACGGAAACTCCCTAATGCCTCCGATGGGATGAGGAGGGGGGAGCTGCAGRCTGCGCCGACCAGGAGTGCTGCTGCTTGCCCCCCTTCCACCCCCCGGTCCCACTGACCTGGGCATGGCCTCGGCATCTCCCCATCCTCCGGGGGGATGCAGGAGAAAAGGTCCTCCGGCTCCAGCTCTGCTCGCCTATCCTCTTCACCCCGCCGGCCGCGGGCCTAGGGCAGGGATACAGAGGAGCAGAAAGAGAAAGAAGGAAAGCCGACAGACAGCCTCGTCGAGGGGGTCGGGCGGCTCTCCACCCACCCGGCGCCCGGTTTCATCAGGGGCAGCGAGGGGCGGAATCCCACCGCCGGCTCTCGGCTCGGCAGGGCACCACGCAAGGCCCGCGTGGGTTCAGGCCCGGCGGTCCTCSACAGCTCAAGGACAAGGCCATGGGCACGGCCCCAGCCCGGCCCGTCCGTGTCCCCAGACCGGCAGCGARGAGAGCGGACCCGGCACTGGGCACGGCCGCCTTTAACCGGGGCGGGTGGAAAAGCGGAGCAGGGACCACAGCCGGGAGCCCCGCCGTGCCGCCGGCTCTCCGCCACTCCGTGTGTCCCATGCACACGGTAAATGTGAGCCCGAGCCCTGGAAGAGGGCGCGGAGGGCAGCGAGCGGCGCCGGGAGCGCTCCCGGGAGCGGCGGTGCAGCACCCGGCGCCGATCGCTCCGGTCCGATCCCCGGGAGAGGTCCTCGCTGGAAACAGCGTGGCAGCAGATCCTCTCGGAGCGAGGCAAGGAGCTGTCAGACAARTATCTTTCGAACACATCCCGGAGCTCTAAACGTCCAGACGGTTTCAGGCAATTTTTCAGCGGGAATTGGTGGTATATTATTACCATTATTATGAGGTGGTTTTATTTCTGCTTAAAAAGGGAGATGCGGGAGGCGAGGCACAACCGCAACTGCCAAAGAGAATTAATTCTTTTTTAAGGGCARAAAAATTTAACATAATTTTTAAAAAATTGGAGGGTTAAAAACCCTCAGGGTTTTTAACAAGGGATGAACGGCTTAAAAATTGCTGCATGTATCAAAACCTAAATATGCCACCGAAATGGCACTGTGTACACRGCATGTATTTATACATTTATTTATTATATTTATATATATATATATATGCAAACATCCATACACTAAAATAAAGAATTACAGCCAGCCTGGGTCCTGAACACAGTCTACACTTTATTTCAGACTACAGATTTCTGAACATAATAAAATCTTTGGCTTGTAGCGGCGGGTTCAGTCTCGCAGTCTGTGGATCAGAATTTTTTTTTCCTCGGGGAAAAAAAAAAAAAGAGAGACAGAAATTCACACACACACACAAAAAAAAATAAAATAAGGTCAAACGACAGATGAAAAAAAGTCCGACATTTACTGTAAAAGAGAAGCAACGGACATCGGGGAGGGGAAGAAAAAAAAGGAAAGCAAACAAAACGAACAAACGAACAAAAGAAAGGAGAAACAGACAGAAGGGAAGAGAGAAACTGTCCAGCAAATAGAGATCGCTACACATATTTCTTACCTGAAATTAAATATATACAAGGTCATATGCTGTTTGGCTATATAGAGATAAATTTTTTAAGTGTTCATATTTATTTTTTTTTCTTAATCGGAGTCCTTATACTATGGATAGACAATAGATCTGCTTTTAAATCGCACCTGTCCGCCTCCCGGCCGGCGGGCCGACGCCGCGGCGCAGGGCTGGGCTGCGGCCGCCCGCCTCACTCGCTCTCCTCTTTGTCCTGCACCGTAGTGGTGGAGTGGTTGTAGAGTCCCTGGGCCATGAGGTGCAGCGCCAGCCCGTTCTTGATGCCCGTCGCCTTCTTGATCTTGGCCCGTTTGTTCTGGAACCAGATCTTGATCTGGGACTCGTTGAGGCTGAGCTCCTGGGCCAGGCTCTGCCGCCGCTGCTCCGTGATGTACCGGTTCGCCTGGAACTCCGCCTTCAGCCGCTGCAGCTGCTCGGCCGTGAACGCCGTCCGCGGCCGCTTGTCCTCCTTCTCCGTCTTCTTCTTCTTCAGCTTCCTGGTGCGGGGGCCTGCGGGCAGGGCACACACACGCCGCTGGGCAGGGCCGCGCCGCCGACCGACCGACCGACCGACCGACCGACCGACCGCCCGCCCGACAGACCGACCGACAGACCGCCGCCCCCGCCCCGCCGGCCGAGGAAAAATGGCCGACGGGTGAATTTTTGCGGGTTCCGTGTGTCCCCCCCAGCCCCCCAACCCCGGCACCGCCGCCCCGGCGCGGCGGAGGGAAGGTTGGGCAAGGAACGGGGAGCCGGGGCCGAGCGCGCCCGCGCATCACCCGCCGCCCCGGCCCGGCCGAGCCGGSCCCGCAGGGCGAGGGGAACGGAGCCCCGCTCTCCCCCCGCTCCGGYACACGTCGGGGCGCCGCTCCGCCTGCCCCGCGGAACCGAGCCGCTCTCCTGCATGGACCGGGACCGGGGCCCGTCGGCCGGGCAGCGGCTCCGCCGGGCAGCGCGGGGATCAAAGGTCCCCGCTGCCAGGCACCGGGGAGCCACCGCCAGCAGCTGACTTGCCAAAGGCTGCCCTGGTCTCCTTCTGGGGGGCAACGACCCTCTCCGCAARGCCACCCCGGTCCCGGGGCCCTTCTCCGCCGCCACCCCGGAGCGCCGCCGCCACCGCCCGGGTCGCCCGTGCTCTTCGGCGGCCCCACTTGCAGTTCCCTCCGCGAAGCCCAGCCGAAAGCAGAGCCCTGCCGCTCCACATCCAGGCCGCAAAGGGGCCAGCTGAAGTGCTCCGGGGCTCCTCCGGGGCTCCGGGTACCCAGCTCGCTGGGGAAGCCACCCGGTCCCGGGCGGATTCCCAGGGCAGCGCCTGGCCGAGAAGGGATACCCCCGGTCCTCTGCCCGCCGGTCTGGTCCGGCCATGGGGAAGAGGAGCGGGGAGGGAACCGTGGAAAATGGGATCTACGAAAATTCCCCGACAGCTGCCGGGCTCGGCGGGCGGTCCCGGGCCCGCAGCCCCCCGCCAGCAGCAGCCGGAGCCGAAACCGGCGAGGCCTCCCTGCCGCCGAGTAGGCCGAAAGCTCCCCTCCCGGCTGAAGCAGCCTTTACCCAGAGCGGGGGGATTCCCCGCGGCTCGGCAGCGGCTGTCGGCGGGGAGAGAGACGGGGCCCGGCGGGGACAAGGACGGGGCCCAGCGGGATCCTCCCGGGCTGGGCCGGCGGGGGCTAGAGGGCGCGGGGACTGAATCGCTGARCCCCGGCACCTTGCAGCGGGGTGCCGGCGCCTCCGACCGCCGCAACCCGCTCGGCCCCGGAGCCGGGAGAAGCAGCCGGGGCCGGTGGGCAGCTCGGAGCACAACAAAGAGAGCAGCCGAGCCGAGCCAGCCTCCCCTCGCCTTTCTCCCCTTCGGATTACAACGAGCAGGGAGCGTCGGGGAGGACATGCAGAAATGATGATCCTTTGCCCGAAGAAAGGAGAGGAAAGGAAATAAAGGCGCAAGTGCAGAACGCCAGGCGCACCGTGGCCCTGGGAATCAGCAGCCCAAACACCCGCGGCCGGGCCGGCCGGGAGCGAGGCCATGCCGTCTGACAGCTCTATCACCCCATCAATCACCCCAGTCAATCAAAGAGGCTTTTCTGAGTTTGAAGTCGCTGGACGTGTCAATAACGGGGGATGGAGACGGCTGGGCCGCACTGACGGGCGGCGGGGAGCACCAGGCCGGGCAGCGCGGAGCGGGGCCGGGGCCAGGCACCGGAGCGGCCCCGGGCAGGCAGCGGCGAGCCCACCCCGGTCCCGAGCCACGCTGGCCGATCCCTGGCTGCTGGCTGGAGGTGTCATGGGGGAACCCCAAGCGAAGAAGTCCTTCGCTTCTTTCAAAAAAAAGGCAATTAAAACCAGAAAGTAACGGTGATAAATAAAGGGCTGCCTGGGGGCACTTGGGGAGTGTAACACGTAGAAAAAGCGGCAAAAGCGGGCCGGGAGGGCTGAGCCGGCGGCTCCCACGGGGACGACCTCGGGCAGAGGCACATCCACTCCCCGGAGCTGGGCCTCAAACGGCAGCGGGGAGCACCAGCTCCGGCGGCAATGCGCGGCCTAAGGGCCTGCCTGGCTCGCTGCARAGGCCCCGGTAAACAGCCCCTCGGCTACCTTCCTAAAAAGCATTTTTTCCTTCGCCTCCAAGAAAACTACCTCCTTTCCCCGCACCGCCAGCAGCCGCTCAACATGTGGCTCGGGTCTTCCTAATCCCTGCCACCAACAGCACCCGGGAAAAAAAATAAGGGGAGAAAAAGCCTCAGAACATGGGAGCGGCCGACCCCGCTGCCTTTTCCTCGGAACGCTCTCACCCCGCGCCGCCTCTCTGCGGAACACCCGGGGCTGCGGCAGGCGGGGCGGGCAGGGGGCACGGGAAGGGGTCGCTCCCGCCGGCTCTCCGCATCGAACCGCTGCCGAATCGGGGCCCGGCGTCACATTCAAATTTGGGAGACTCGGAGGAGGAAGGAGGGGTGGTGGCGGTGGGGGGGGACGCGTTTCCTCTCGCCCCGGGTGACCCAGGCCACCCTCCCCMCACGCCTCCCCACGCGAGGTCCTCAACAAGCCGGGAGCCAAAGCCAAGGGGGGAAGAGGGAAAGGAGAAGGGGGGGGGACGACCTTGTCACGATTTAACAGCTCCCAGATGCGCCGCGGTTCCTTACCCGAGGACGGTCTGTCTGAATACCTAGTGCAGTAGACCCAGGCAGGCCACACCAGCGGCTGTTGCGAGTCGGGCTTTATAACAGGTCCTCCATTATTAGAGCCCATGAGGAGGATGGCGGGGCTGCCGTGCTCCCCGTACTTCGCCGGGTGAGTCTCGCCCCCGTCGGCGGAGGGCTTGGCCGCCCCCGACGCCGCCGCCGCCGCTGCCGCCGCGGCGGGACTGGCTTTGGCGGCGGCGGCGGGC
>NW_026623521.1:320955-325415 GCF_030028575.1 Malurus melanocephalus
CCACCCACCGACCCCCCACTAGCCCCGTAAACAACAACTTCCAGCCACGCCGTGTCCCCCCACGGATGGCGGGGATTTGGTCATCGGCCGCTTTCCTGTTGCTCCAGCAATAATAAACACCCCTCCCCCAAATCTGTGAGCTTTTCCCCTCTTTTTCCTTTTTACTTTCTATTCTCCCGCGGCGGGGTTGGGCAGCGCGGAGAGGTGGCGAGCCGGGTGGAGGCTCCCMGGAATCGAACCTTTTTTGTTTTTGAGGAATAAAAAATTACACTATTAAAAATACTACTAMTAATAATAAATAGCAATAAAGGCAAGACTCACTGCCGGGGCGAACTGGGCTCACGGCCGAAACATCTCTGTTTTGTTCCTTTATTGGATTTGGATTTTTTTCGGAATATGAAGTAGATCAGCTTCAGCTCACAGTTGAACTCATATCATGTTTCCTCATCTGCTTTTTGATGTTTGCTTGTTTGTTTGTTTGGTTTCGGTTTGTTGCTTTTTTTTTTTTCCCCTTGGTATTCTTGTTTGGTTTTGTTTGGGTTTTTTTTGCCGGGCAGGGAACGAACACTTCGGGACATGTGTTGAGGCAGACGGGAAATTTAAGTGTTTTAAGGGCTGGGAAGAAAAACCTACTTTTTCAGGATTGTTGCAGCTGTATAAAATTAATTTACAAGAAATTAATAAGAATACCCTGGTCCCAGTTTTGGTTTTGCTGGACTGCTGGGGCCACAGCCAAGCGTCACAAGGAGAGCGGCTCTGCCGCAGCCGGTGCCTACTCCCCCGACCCCGAGAGCTCCCGGCCGCGGAGGGCCGAGTCGCTGCGGGAAGGGCAGTGTTGKTGCTCACACGAAGGGGCACTGGAGATGGGGGTCCCACGACACCTCAGATTTTATACAGCGGAGGAGGTCCGGGCGGGCTGGGTGCCCGGAGCAGCGGCGCTTCCCGCCCGGCCGCAGGCACCTGCTCCGGCTGGAGCCGCGCTCCTGCCCGCGGCCGTTTCCAGGGGCTGCGGGAAGGGCAGTTCCAGGCGTTTTCTCTTACTGACGTAACCGAACCCCCCGTTTACCTCCTCCCCAAAACGGCGGCCGGGTGGCGGTGGGTCCGAGGAGGCCGCGGGGCCCCGCGCAAAGCTCCGCGCCTCTCCGCGGGGCCGGGCCGCGTCACGTGCCGCCGCCTGTGTATCCTAGATGTGCACGGGTGGGAGCTCAAAATACACCTATAGCTCTATCTGTGTGTTTCTGTATCTCTGCGTGTCCTTGCGGGCTGAGCTGCGGTGCTGGCAGCAGCGAGGCTCCCCCGCTCCGCTCCGCCGTGCTGCGCCGGCTGGGTGCACTTCCCTCCCCGGGAACAGCCCCGGGAGGCGGCCCGGCCCGTGGCTCCGCTTTCGGGAGGCGACCGGCACCGGGAATCGAAGGGGACATCTCTGGGTGTCCGTCAGCTGCTCCTCGGGTGCCCGGGAGGCGTGTGTGTGCYCGCACCTCCGAGGCACGTTCGGTTATTTTCTGCACCGAAGAAACATTACCGAATTGTTACCGCCAGCCACACAATAATCCTCTAAAATAATAGCTGGCAGAACACAATCAGCCCTGGAATCAAGAGCTTCATCCGCAATTAAATGAATGTTAAACCCCCCCTGCATTCACAATATCATATCATTTACTCGCACCGAAATTGGGTTTATTTATATTTAAGTTAGCAAAATTGAAATCTTTATCCCAAAAGCGAGCGTGGGTACTTAATTAAATTCTAATTAGGACACTATCAATATCCCATTTAGCCACGTAGCCTTTGTGAGCCGCGGTCCCTTTCAGAGCTGTAAATGGGGGCTCGCTGCCTTATCTCTCCTGCAAGAGACGCCTTGAGAAGGGCTGCAAAAGATAATTTATAGGTTTTAATTACTCTTCATTCCGCCTGATCAGCTTGGCGTTCATCACAGGACGGCGAATAAAACCTGGTCAAAAGCACTGTCACTATTCCCTGGCAAGACGCTTAATCAAAGTAAGCAGGGCCATATTACACGCTGCGAGCTTCTTCACGTAATTTCCCAGCTGCTGATAAAGCTAGTTGAATAATGCTGCAGTCCTTCGGAGACACCATTTACAGAAATGACTTTATTGACGGCTTAACGTCGGTAATTCATTTTACCTTTCATGTATTGGGAGCCCGGATTTGTTACAGTAATAGGATGATAAATGTCCTGGCGGCCCTATAGCTTTTATTATTGAATACAATACACACACCCATCCTTAAATGTTCCAAAATTGGGTAACAAAAGGGAGAGAGAGAGAAATCGAAGCCTTTAACTATTTAATTTGCCTTCCGGAGCACGCGCGGGAGGGAAGTGTGTCTATGTGCATGTGTGTGTGTGTGTGTGTGTGTAYGTGTGTGTGTGTGTGTGTGTAGGGAGGGGGATTATTTCATCTGGAGTCCTTCTTCTAGAAACTGTTCTGGATTGTAAAGGCTTCTCTATAAATTGAGTAGGTTTGTGTACGGAGGGGGTGGGGGATCGGCTGGATGAATGAGGAGGGGTTAAAGGAAAAGACGATKTATATTTCCAGGCTGGATATTTTTTCCATCGCGACCCTTCCTATCTAAATAGATAAATATTACTCCCCGTCTCGCAGGTAGTTACAGTAATCGGGGTAATACGTCTACACACGGTGGCTTAAGGATGGAAGCTTAAAAAAAAATCCCTTCTTTAAAAAAAAATGTTCCCCCTGTAACTTGTGGATGCCGCTTGGTTTAGGGGCGCACGTCGGGKACCCCTGCCCCGCGGAACCCCGCGCACGCCGCCGAAGCGGAGGGGCAGCTCCCGCGGAGCCGCCGGCACCTCCAGAGCGGTCGGGGCACCGAGGGGTCCCCCGAAAGTGCTGCGGGGCCGGGGCCGTGCCGCCGCTCTCCTGCCCCTCGGAAGTGCCGCGGTGCCGTCTGAGTCTCTGGCAGGTTGCTGTCCCCGCCGGCTCTCGGTGCTGGGGCTTGGGTCAGCCGTCCTGGCATGGGGCGGGAGGAGATCCAGTCCGGGAGGCGGAGAGCAGCCGACGGGTGGCGGAGCCGGGGATGCGGACCGGGACGYCCGGTGCTCGCCGTCGGGCCGTGCGGAGGGTGCCTGCATTGCTCCCGCCGCACGACACCAGCCCGAGGCGCCCGCAGCGTCTGCTGAAAYCGGGCGAAATAAGTTCTCCGATTTCGTTATATTTGGGGGTTTTCCCCCTTTTCTTCGTCTCTTTTTGTCCTTTTTAATGAAGGCCACCAGAGGAAAAAAAGTTTTAAAATTGAAAATAAAAAYAAAGTTAAAATTAGATCCAAAATCCTTTGCATTTTTTTTTCTCGGTGCCCTTATAGGAAGGAGGAAGTATAGAAACGTGGTTAATATACGCTGTGGTAATCCTATTTCTACGTCTAGATCAGATCTCATTGGGGCCTTTGCTGAAGGACATAAATGAGTTGTTCTAATACAATAGATTTCATCCTTCCTACAGGGACTGGCTGACCAGAGGTTTTGTTAAAAGTGAATACGAATAGATTTCTGCTACAAGTGCAGCATTATTATTATGAGCTGTAAGGTCAGACTATACATTCCGGGTCCCCAAAGCCTATAGACCCTGGGAAAGGCGCGGGATATACCACGTCATTGTACCTGACAGTCTCTTCAATAGACTAATTCAATTATCGCTTGGGGATTCAGTCTTCATTGAAAGCAATAATAGCGGTGTAATTCGTTGGTAAATAGGTATTGGAGGCAGCTCAGCTCGAAACTTTTTTCGAGGCACAGGTTTATATTTCTGGGAGTCAAAATCTCGCCTGGCAGCAGCGCGGGGAGTGGGGAGAGAGGAAGGGATGTTTTTTATAAAGAGGAGGGCCGGGCTGCGGGAAGACCTCGGCGGTGCCGGCCAGAGCGGCAGCCTCGCACCCCGGCCCGGGCGGGMAGCGCGGCCGCCCCGCTCCCCCGAGAAGTTCCCGGGGCGTCGGGGATGTTGTGCCCTGGTGTCCTGGTGTAGAGTTATGAATCAATTACCACCCAGGACCACCCCCACCCCAGCAATGCAGCCCAGTTCTCAAGTCACGGGAAAGTGTAACAAAGATTTAATTTTTTTAACTTCATTGTCTGTCCCCACTTCCCAAGTGGGACAGAGACAAAAATACGCTGCAGAAGTTTCTGGGGGCAGAAGAGAAAACTGTATTTCTTATTCTTAGCGGTATTATTGGTTTGTTTCTTTACCTACAAGGAAAGAAAAWAGAGAGAAAGAAAAATAAGAAAGAACGAAAAGATAAGACATAAAGGGAAAGAAAAAAAGAAAATGGAAGTGAAAAGGAAAAGAAAAATAAAGAAATGTTGATCAGGACAAGCAAAAAACCAAACAAAAAGAAAAAAGGATTTTTTTTTTAATAAAAGGAAATTAAAAGAAAGGGAAAGAAAGGAAAGAAAGGAAAGAAAGGAAAGAAAGGAAGAGAGAAAGGAA
>NW_026623521.1:325730-363783 GCF_030028575.1 Malurus melanocephalus
GAAAAGAAAAGAAAAGAAAAGAAAAGAAAAGAAAAGAAAAGAAAAGAAAAGAAAAGAAAAGAAAAGAAAAGAAAAGAAAAGAAAAGAAAAGAAAAAAGAAAAGAAGAGAGAAAAGAGGACAAGAGCTCGCTGCTTTACAGTGGCCTTGCTGCAAACCCCTTCCCATTTGCTTCCCAAGCCCCCTCCCGCCTCCCACCCACGTCTGCAGCCCACCCTACCTCGCTGCGAGCAGCACAAGTCACCTGGATCGGCTGTCTTAAAAAGTCCCAGCTCCCGGAGATGTTCCTCGCTAGCTGGCCGGGGGAGGATCCGAGGAGGGCAGCGGCATCCTCTCGCCCGGCGAGCAGCGCTGGCGGCTGCCTCCGGCCACGGCTGCTCCCTGGCAATCTGGTTTAAGTTACAGTGGATGTTTCTGAGCGCTGCTTTACTCCACTTCGGGACAGATATCCCTGTCCCTTCGCTAAAAACGTTACCGATAAGGGCTGAAAGTTCCGTGGAAGGTTTGGGGTCCGCACCCTCCTCTGCGCTGCCGGGCCGTCCCGGTCCCGCCGTGCTCCTCGTCACCGGCACGCCCGGTCGGGCTGGCTCGGACCCGTTTACATTTTAAAATATGTTTTCAATTTCCTCCGGCTCTTCCCACCTATGTCTTGCCCTGCTTCCCTCTCGGCTCCGAGAGCCGTGGAGCCCAGGGAAGAGTCGGGAAAACTTTCACCGCCCGACCCCGCGGGAGGCGGCGGGGCCGGGGCCGGGGGGCTCCGCGGGGCTCTGAGGGGCGGAGGGGGTGTCCTTGGCCGGGTAAGAGGGGGCTTCCTGCCCGATCAGGGTGCCGGAGCTCCGCTTTGGCAACGGCACCCCCGAGACTTTTCCCAGCTCGAGTGGGTGCTGGGCTGCGTCTTCGTGGTAATAAAGCGTTTCCCTTCACCGACTTCGGGATATTTGGGTGATAAAGGGGCACATGCGGGACTGGCACCCACGCTGCCCACCCGCTGCCCTGCCACGTCTGTAGGGGCAGGGGCTGTCTGGGTCCAGCTCCACGCAGCCCCGCCGTGTATCCCAGCCCTTCTGCACTCTCTGCGCGTGTATTTGCCTGCGAGGGTTTGCGGGTGCATTGGTGCAGCTGAACGGGGGTGCAGCGGGCGTGTGGGGGAATATTCCCTCGGGCACACGAGTGTGCAAGTGGCTGTAGCTGTTAGCTCAGAGATTGCACACGGGCATGACCTTCCTCCATGACTACTCCTCCCCGGGTTCCCCTTTTGCCCGAGGGCCGCCTAGGGGGGCTCCTCCTGTTAACGCCACTCCCGTCCCTTCCCCGGGAGCAGAGGGTCCTTCGTCGTGGAAAGTTTGCCCAACTCTTTGCGTGGAWGAGTGGTCCCTCACGGGATCCTCTCCTCGGCTCTCAGGTGCACACCCCGTTCCAGGCGCCTGCCCGCAGGGATGGCTGGGGCTCTCCTGCAAAGATAAGATGTTCTTTAAGTTTTTTACCCCGTGGTTGAAACGACAGCAGTGATGTCGGGGGACATGAATGTCACCAATTCTAAATTCTCCCCTTCCGGTCGGCAGGCAGCTCAGGGCTTTCTTCCTGCCAGTGTTTGGAGGGGAGCCGAGCCCCGTGCCCCTCACCGCAATATTTCACTGCCAGTTTTGTCCTTTCACACCCCCACGGCCGGGCCATGGCTGCGAGACAGGCCCCGAACACGGGAGGCGACACCGGGTGGGAGGGTCCCGGCCTGCCCCGGGCCGGTGTGCAGGCACCGGGGAAGTTGGGAAGGGGAGAAAGGGGGGTTAGGGGGGAAGAGAATCCTTTGTGGTTTTGTCATCCTTTGTTCCAGAACTAACTTGACCAGTGTGGCTGGGAAGCAGCACCATTTCGATTGGAAAAAGCAGGGGAGAGGGGGGCTCTTTTGATCCTCATCGGGGAAACGATGTTCGGGGAGGTGGTCGGAGSCGCTGACACCGGCGCTGGGCTCCCTCTGCGGAGGCTCACAGCAAAATTTCGTTTTAGGCACTATTTCTGCCTTGCCTGGGAACTTTCGGCTTTAATTATCCGTGTGGCTCCTACGAGCTGGGCTTGCTCCTCTCTGCTCATCCGTTGCCAGGGAAAGAAAACAGTGTGTGTAGGGCTAAAATGCAGCAAGACGAAGTAATCAGCTTTAAAAGTACGTGTTGGCTTGGGGGTGGGGGACAGGGAAAGGGGCAGAGAGTAWAGCAAAATAAGTCTATTGCCTGGAGAAGTGATGCAATGTTGCTGCTGCCCAGTGGCAGTAACCGGAATTGGGTCATTTTAGGGACAAACGCCGGCAAAATTCAAGTCACGTCCACTTTTGATATAAGGATGTGTCCTCTTTAAAAATTGTTATGCAAAAGACTCTCGTACGTGATCTTCTTGTGATAAAAAGCAGCAAGCCAAATATTGGAGCCCGAGTCAATAATGTATGAACAGATTAAGCAACCTTTCTCCCAAGCAATTATTTCAGCAATTGAAAACCTCGCTTGCTTCAAATTTCAATAATAATAATAATAATAATAATAATAATAATAATAATAATAATAACAATAACAACAACAACAATAGCAAAAGTAAATAAAGCCCAGCACAAGTGAGATGGTCTCTTGCTCCTTGGCCCTTGCTCTGGAACAGTCGGTGGAATATTTTTTTTTTTTCTCAGCCGGGAAGAGTAGCCGAGAAGGTATTTGAACCAGCAGCAGCCTGAAAATCACAACAATTCATAATAATCTACGGATCGCGGGATTAAACAGGCATATCGCTGGGCCACCGGCCTGCGGGGTTTATTTGTCTTTAAAGCTCGGGGTAAATTAAGTTTCCGGCTGTGTAATTCTAACAAAAGGTGATAGAAAACGCACTGGGGGAGTAATAGATGGTGGCACCGGGGATCAGAAAGGGGAATGGGTTTAATGCTGATTTATGTGYCGACGGCCGGGGCGCGCCGCCGCCGCCGCGGGAGGAACGCGAGCGGCTCCGCGGGTGCGGGGGCTCCGCGGGAGCGGTCGGGCTGAGCGGGGCCCGGACACCGCCCGGAGCAGCGGATTGTGGAGGAGCCGCTGCCGGGAGGCGGCTTGTCCCAACACTGCCCGGGAGGGACACCGCTGCCC
Organism: Malurus melanocephalus; assembly: GCF_030028575.1. Taxonomy (NCBI): domain Eukaryota; kingdom Metazoa; phylum Chordata; class Aves; order Passeriformes; family Maluridae; genus Malurus; species Malurus melanocephalus. Next base: position 328,842 of record NW_026623521.1, read on the forward strand.
TGCGTGGAGAGGGACACTCGTCCATCCTGGGCGAGATCGCCAGGAAATGACGAGGGGAAAATAAATTCAGCTGCAGGAGAAGGGCCACGGGTGCGGCCAGGGGATCTGGCAGTAGGGAGATGGGGCAGAAAGCAAAGATATGGGATGGGTTTCCCCGAGCATCCTTGTGGTTAAAATCGCCGCAAAACTTGGAGAGAGAGATTTCCCCATTTTTACACTTCGCGTCCCCTGCCCGCACTGCCGGCCACGCAGAGGGCAGATTGCCTTTGCAAGCCTCCCTCTGGAYCCACCGCTAAAATTTCCCCTCGTCTTCACCGGTTCTGATCTTAGTCTTGAATTTAGTCGATGGTGCAGTGGCAATAACCAGCCATTCGTTTCGGCTGCAAAAGCAGAGAGCAAGTCAAAAGCAAGGAAATTGAACTTTCTGGAGACAGCCTGCCATAGACTGGGGTTTCACCCTCCGGGAGAAACTGTGGCCAGGTTTGAAGTGAGGGATGGGACTTTGGACCCGTTTGGGGGCTGTGTGAGAGGAAGTTGAAAATATTATTTGAGCACGATTCCTCACAGTGTATCTGAGTGAAGAGGTTGTGTGGTTGTGAGATRCTGGAGCACCCAGCCCCACGGACCTGCTGCAGCTGAGACCCTTTTCCAAGATATGCCGGAGTACAATAGAAATACTCGCTAGCATGGCACTTCACCTGCACACCCAGCCCTGCAGCCAAATCCCACATCCCTCTCCAGACAGCAGCCTTACATTCCTGAGCTAGACAAATGATGAAAAAGTTCCAGTTACCGTCTAATGAAAGGCCTCCATCTCCCTTCCCCCAGAGGTTTCCGATGCACATATAATTAGCTCTCAATATTTCATGAATATGGGGTTTTACTAATTCCTTTTCACTCAGGAGATTTCGCATTCGCCGTTTTACCCTCTCTGTCATTTTGCACAAAGCCGTGGCTGTGGGAAGGGTGGTTGTGGGTTGGGGTGGGTTCTTTGAGCTGGATRCACAACATCCTTCAGTCGCCTGAGGCCTCAGCCCAGACATCATGGGAGACACAGATCTCAAATGAAGGACCACAGCTTTTTTTTTAATGCAGGAAATTAAATGTGCTGTGGGATTTTGGTCCTTTGGGGCAAGCGGGTTTTTTTTGCATGGGTAGCAATTCAGGAACAGGTCTTCTTTCTGAGTTGCGGCATGTTTTGGAGGGAAATTGATACTCTCTGACCAAAAAAAAAGCTGTTATCTCAGACAAACCAGGAGGTAGAAGTCAAGCTAAATGTCATCAAGAAATGTCCCACTAAATCTTAGTGATCTTCCACAATAACAGGTTCAGATGGTCTGAATACTATACAAATGTATTAGTAAGGACAGCGCCAAGTTCCCACTCTTTATAATGAGGGGGAAGACATTCCCAGCATCATCTTTATTTTTTTTTGTCCTTCTTTTAACCATGCCAAAGATACTGACTACATATTTTTTCTTCTCCTGCTCTGTCCAAATGTATGTGCCTCGAGTTCAGTGATGTAATGATAGTACAGTCCTGGGGGAATTTTCCTAAACACACTTCAAGAACAAAGTTTGGTCCTCCAGTTAAAGCWGATTTAGACTAATGGACTTTTCACCACATCCCTCAGTGCTAAATACTGGCATTTGCARTACAGCAGATGAGATTCTGTAAAGGCAACCCCCAACCAGAAACAGCTCATTAAAAATCCCATTATTCCCATAACTCGCTTATTATTAGTTTAAATGACTGTCTTATGATTTGTAAGAGGGAAAACAAATCCTAAAACAAATGATACTTATAATCACTGAGCCTGATGGGCAATGGATTTTATTGGCCACACATTTTTAGTTGGATGTTAAAGAGGTTTTCCAGTTTACAATAATTGCTGTCTCYCTATGTGGTCCATTGAAGGATAGCTTTGTTTTCTCACATTAAACTTTGTGAGTCACTATTACTGTGCTTTGCCTATTTCTTAATAACAACTTTGCACTTATATGGGCCTTTTCCACCCTGCAATTCTCTGGCTGTTTACTAGGAAGCCAAGAGGAGCTGGTGAAAAGGAGAGGAGTTCCCTGAGTGACTGACATGGATGTARGATCAGAACCTGCAGGCATTCTGCTGAGTTCTGAGTCACGTTCCACAGGATTTTTCCCTGTGTCAGAGCCAGAGAGTTCATTCCCATAATGTCTGTCTGTGGGTGTGCCCCAGTGGGGTTTTTTCTGTAGTCATCAATCCCTGGGGTGATGGTGCAGGTAGTGAAACCCCACAGGAGTTGGCAAGGTCGGAGGTTATAAACCCAGGCCAATGCTGCCTACAGGAAATGTCTCAGAAGCTGCAAGTATCTCCTTTAGCTCTCTGGGGAGTTACCTGCAGCAGAAGCAGGACCCTAAGGGAGAAAGGGATTATTGATCGCTGCTCTGGGCTGAGACAGCCCATGCTGAGATCCCATCAGCTGCAGGCTCTGCTGCAAGGGACCCAAAGCTGTGCAGACACTGCTCTGGTGTGCAAGAGACATGTGGCAGAAGGGCCCCCAGAAAGGACTGCCCCCGTTTTTACTGTTTTCTGCTGCATTGTGATTAATCTTGTTTCCAGTGTTCACTCTTTGCTGTTTGTCCCACTAATTCAGAAGTCAACAGTTTTTAATCCAACAGTGATTTGCAGACACACRGTCCTCATCCATGTGTTGAGGAAGTGCCACGCGTCCAACCTCATGTGCCAAATTCTCACCTGGAGTAAATTGTGGAGAGGGATCTTCGGTGAGCAGGGCTGTCCTGCTGCTCCCAGCACAGCTCAGCGCAGTGCACATCCCAGGGCTGCAGAGGGAAACAGCCCAGCCCCTTTCCTGGGGTTATTAATGCCTTTTTTTGTCCAAATGCTGGWTTCCAGAGACATCTTGTGGCTCTCACCAGCTATCACAGCTGAGTTGCTCATCCCAGCGCTCTGTTTTTCCTGCAGGGTTGGACAGCCAAAAGCTGCTTCCCAGGCTGCTTTTTGTTTGCAGCCTGAGCGAGGCTTAATTGTTTTTTAGCCCTCGATGTGTATTTTCAGCATTGTGTGACTCTCCTCTCACTTACAGTTCAGGCCAGATTAATGGTGCAAGCATCAGTATTGCAGGAGGAAAAAATCTCCACAGAGGTGCCACTGACGTGAGAGCCCTCCCAGACTGGTGTCACCACAGGAGATCAGTGTTTGCTCCCAGTGCAGCACCCAGAACAGAGCTTATGCAGCCCAGAGTTTTTTGGTTGCTAGGTTTTTTTGGTTTTTTTCATTATTTCATTTGATGACAATGGTACGAAAAGAAATACAAAGCAAAAGCACTTTTGTGAGAAGCAGGGGAAGGGCAGTGTTGGCACATGGCAGAAGCCTGGGGACTGGACTTGAATCCTTCTGCACCTCGGGCATGAGGATCCTCTCCAGCCCTTGCAGAAGAGATTTCCAGGAGCAGTTTCTCATCTGAAGTAGGAGGCATGRACCCCACTGGGATGTGGAAGATGATTTTTTTTTAAGAAGTGGTGGTAGGAAGCAAATAGCAAGGATTGAGCCCCATGGCCGTGTAGGTCCCATCCATCCACACACTGACTGCATGGATGGTGATGCCAAAGCACAGTCCTCCCAGACTGCAATGAAACRAGGACTGTCTGGATTTTAAAATAATTTCAAAAGTAATGAATTAGCAGTAATTAATCGGAAGATAAAGAAAGGTCATTTAAACCACCCAGTGTCAGCAGATCTTTTCTTGTAAACTTCTTGTTTAGACAACAAGCCCATCATTTTGTCTACCAGGGTGGCTTGTTCCAGCAGGCATGGGAGCCCTGCAGCCCTGAGCACATGCAGTGCTGGCAGCCAACTCCTCAGTCATGGCCACAGAGCACAGGAGGGAGCAGCCGGGTTCAGGCAAGGAGACGAAGGCTGTTCCTCATGCCTCGGGCACACAAGGGTTGTTGTGGTGCCATGCTACGCAGGACCTGTCTGTCCAACACCCAGCTAATCCTCCTCCCTTCCCATGGGGAGATAGCAGCTCCAGCTACGGTGTCTGAGCCAGCAGATTGCTTGTCTCCACGCAGCCAGGGATTCCCTTCCGATTGCACCAAGAAAGCTTCATAGATGAGGGTGATTTCAAACACATATCCCACAGTCACACTGACTCTTGTTGGGTCCAAGCCATCTATGCAATCTATACTTTCCCACTGGTGTATGATTTTCTTGGCATTTCCCTTGCAACAGGTGGACTGCAAAATAAGGAAACATAATGTGACTGCTTCACTCTTGACCAAGAAGAAAGATTTACTGCAGAAGACACATTGCTTACAGTTTTATGGAGATTTCTTATCTAAAGCCATGTAACAGCCCGTGGCGGAGGTCCACAATGTTGAGAAAGTCTCAGAACATCCAAACAAATGTTTTCAAGCAGGAAAGGAGCCAAGTTACCACGTCTGTGCACAACATGAGCACGCTGGGCTGGGAACTGTAGCTGAGATCACATGGGGCTCTAACCCCGTTTTGCCTGTCTGGTGTCCAAGGAACCTTGTGTAATTCATCCAGCCCTGGAGGAGAGAAGATACCGCAGATGAAAAATGACTTCCCAAGTGCCCAGGACAATGTGYTGGCTGTGCTGACTCAGACAGCTTGCTGTGCTCTGTCCTTGAGCTAATCTGTGTCTCCATCCAAGAGGTGGCCAAACCCAAAGCACAGCCTCTCACACCCACGAGAGGCCAGGACACACATCCCTTCACCCACAGCTGTGACCTGGCCACACCGCCTGTGGTAATGGCTCCTGGGCTCTTACAGATGTGAGGCACCCCAGAAAGAGGACAGAGAGAGAGATGTGCTGTCCCAGTGTTGCTGCTGGAGGTGGTTTTCCTGCGTGGGTTTGTAGTTTGGTGTGATGTCCACAGCAAGAACCAGCCCCTCCGTCACAGACACTGCTAAACAACAAGCATGTCATGAGTTACGACCACTAAACASCAAGGCAACACTAATAAATCTTAATCTGAAGGCTGATAAACTGTAAAACATAACATAAAATATGATGCATGGGTTGGTGTTGAGAGTCCAAACCTCTGATCTCTTCCCACGGGTGCAAATTCTGGCTGATTTTTACTGATGGGCTCCAAGTGGGCCAGCTGCTGTCACCCAGGCTAAAGCTGGCCTCATGACTCTTATCTGTGTAATTCCTGGTTATTAATAACTTTTATAGCWGATACGTGGGACTGAATGGGGTGTGCTTTTTCAGTGAGGATAAACCATTCAATCACGTAAAGCATCGCCTAAGAGATGTTGCTAGATGAATCATTTTGGGTTGATTGAGGGCTGTGTAAGTGATATATTAAAGATGTGCCAAGCAACATTCCTTGATGGGGAAAATTATGTGTTTTCTGGCAGATTCATAAGCTAAGGAATTCATCTGTGGGTTGTTAGGGAGATTATTGTCTGGTATGTGYGTATATACATGGGAGCAGGAATACCAGTCAGTCCATTTTAATAGATATCCAAAATAATCTTGGTTTTCTGAAATGAAACTGTCAGCCCAGTCTGATGCTGGGTAAACATTTGACTCATCAAATATCAAATCAAACTCATTCTTTCTGTAACTCTTATGCTGAGGAAGGATTTGGTCCATGGGTTTCAGAGGCAGGAGCTGTGTGGGAAATGACCAGCAAAGTGGACTGAGTGAACATTTTTCCCCTTTAATGTCAAAAGCACTGCCTGCTARGACCACTGAAAGGATGGCTAAATATTTCTGTAACCCTAGCAAACTTTAGGATCATGTGAAAAGTGCAATAGTTATCCAAACCAGTTCAATTTCTTTTCTTTTGAGCCATACATTAAAAAAAAAAAATCCTAGAAACCACCCTCTTTCATTTAAGGTGGGACATAAAAGTGACTTAACTGGGAGAAAAAATTAATTTTAACCCCACGAGAAACTTGCGGTGCCTATGATGCCATCCCAGAGAAAACCAAAATGCCTTCAGTTCCACAAGCACTCTTTCAGGAAGGTGTCCATCTGGGTTGGCAGGGCTGGGCACAGGGTTTGGCTGCAGGGATATCCAATCCTACACTGTGACCAAAACAGCATCCTCCCTGAACTGGTGCCTGTTTGCCATTCACCAGCATTCACATCAAGGAGAAGGGAGAAAAAGAASGATTAGGGAACATATTTTGCAGTATCTATGTATTTTAAATATTTCTTTTCATTTTGCTGAAAATTAAGTGTGTCTCCCTGCCCCTTGAACTTCCAGCTGTCTCCTTTGAGCTGGAGTTCAGTATGGTTTTWGTATGGATTGCCATTCAGTTCTTCAGTCTATCTTTTAAAAGTCTGCTTCAGTTTATGCAGTTTATGCAAATCGATGTCTCTGAATCTGAATTTCACATTAGAATYGTGAAGACAGAACTGCAAATAGCAGCATGCTGTACAATCTGAGCTTCGCATCATCACTTTCAAAGCAGAGTTATTTATTGTCTCACAATCTGTTTTGTAGAATTTCCTAATTTTTGRTTTGTACTTTTCCGTGTCTTCATCACATACTGTAGTTTTATCATTCTGCAGTGAAGGATTTTAAATCACTGCTTAGTTTCCGTCCCATATCCTTCAGCCAAGGGCACACAGCACTTTTCTGCAAGCCTCCTATCAGTTTAAAATATATGGGAAACCCCATGTTGGCACATTTCCCCTTAATATTTTTCTCCCCTGTTTTACTCCTCTTCTGCCCTGATGTGCAGCCAGTGASGGACAGGGCTCTCCTCTGCTCTCACTCAGAGAGCACTGTTCTCCACAGAGATGAGAGAGACAATAATTAATAATATTAACTGTATGTCATAGACAAAACTAGCTTATGAAGAGCCCAGAGAGCTTGCAGATGGGGAGCTTATGGTCGMATCAATCAGCTGAACAAGCAAATGAGAGAGGCAGGCCCTTAAGCCCATTTACTCAGCAGCTTGGTGCTCCACAGAACTCTGGTGCTTTGGCTGCCTCTCTGCGTGCTTTATAAGGTTATTGTGACCATTATACATCTCACCTTCACATTACACATTATGGCTTTGAGGGATGGTTGAAGTGAACTTCAAAGAAAGCTTAGAGTTGCTTAATGCTGTGGAGGGAACTTTAATAGGTTTAATCCAAGGTTTAATCCACAGGGAAGCGTGTTTGGGTACAGCTCCCAGAGTGGGCTGCAGACCTTTTGCCCTGGCCTGCAAGGGTGGGCATGGCTGGTTGATTTTCTCTCTGATAGGAAAATAAATCCTAATATGGATGCAGCCTTGGTCACTGAAGGGATGTTTTTCTAGTTTATGCTGTCGGGAGGATGCAAGGTGCAGGAAACATTAGGTCAGCCTGGGCACAGAGCTCTGCCAGCTGCAGGTGGACAAGATTTAGGTGATGGCTATTTCTTCATGGTAGTGCAAGCGTAAACATAGTGATTAAAGGCTTCATGTTTGAAAGGCTGTGACTACCTGAGCTTCCCAAGCAATCCTCGGTGCTTTTCCACCATCATGAGGGTGACGATCCTGAGACCGTTTCCTCAGACCTCCCTTCTCAGCAGAATACAGCCCAAAGGACGCTCAAGCTCAATGGAACATATCAGCTGTCCAGTGAAGGAACTAGCTRTACACTSTCAGCCAGTCTCCAAGGAGCCTGARCTCCTCAGCTGGCTGAACCCGATAATATCTTTCAGCTACTTGTTGGGAGCACGCATTCCTTGGGAAAGCTATGATAAACCCGGCACTTAACAAGGCTCACAAACCAACTAAACAGCTGTGGGAGACATTTGGTGCATTCGACAGTAAAGACAGGAATGCTTTGAAGACCGAGCTTGTAAGGCAGAGCTCTGTCAAGCAGCTCCGGAGCTGCTGGGGCGAGCGGCTGGGGCGAGCTCAGCCTTTATGGCTCCGCAGCCCGGCGAGTGCCCTCCCGGCCGGCGTGGCCGTGATTTATCCACCCCACACCCCCGGGCTGCTTTGCTCTTCTCGCTCCCTGCATTTTCCAGGGCTCTGTTTCACATTAACTCATCAGCAGGTTGCAAAGTTAGCAAGCCTGGAGAAAAGCTTTTTAAGAGAGACCCTGCAGATCKTCATCTCTTTGCCACGGAAGGGAGCTGGAGGGAGGAGGTCGCCTCCTGCTCCTTCCAGCCATCAGCTCCCCCGTTAAGCAGATGTGAATAGTCTTCACTCCTTGGCACACGAGGAGGAAGTGCAGAAGAGAAAGAGACTCTGACTAGTCAAAGTCATCCATGGTTTTATATTTTTGTAAGTTGTTCCTTTTATTCGGAGAGTGCAGGAGAGCACTGGGTGAAATTCAGCCCTGGGAACAGCAGGCATCTGCCTGGATCTGTTATACTCAATGGGTGCAGAAATACTTTTTTTTCAAGGTACAGTATGGTGTCACGTTTCCTCAAAGAAAAAGCTGTTTCATCATAACACAGGGCAGGAAGATGCTGGGTTACCACCCATGTTTCCACCTTGCCCAGTTTCCCCTTCTGTTTCTGCTCAGCCAGAAGGTGCTGAGCATTCTCTGTACCCTTGCTCATGGGGTACACACCGTGGAGCTCACAGCATTGCACTGGGAAGGGACAGGTTGGGTTCAAGCTATCCTCACGTAGGTGCTCTCAGGGAATGAAGCATATCCAGGTGTTTGAACAAAGTGTCGAGTTTACTCTGGGTTGTTACCCCTAAAAGAAGATAATAGAATTGTAGAACCATTTGAGTTGGAAAGGACCTGTTCAATGTCGTCTAGTCCAACAGCAGGGACACYTTCAACGAGATCAGGTTGCTCAGAGCCACATCCAGCTTGACCTTGAATGTTTCCAGGCACRGGACATCCACCACCTCTCTAGAAACACTTTCACCTTATCACAGATGATGGATTATTTCACAGAGCCAAATGGCAATCACTGTGATTTAGAAATATCTGGTTTTTCCTGAACACCAGTGACTACTCACGGCAGTAACTGAGCAGTCACAAACGGCTACATACCTTTTGCTTGCAAAATATGCTCTCAGTAAARCCCACATCACCTCTGTGAGATCCTCTCTTGCATAAGCAGGAAAGGGGAAGGTACTGGCCAGCTGTGTAACACCTCTGTGAAATCCTCAGTGAAGTTTTGAATTTTTTGTGGTAGATATTTAGGTATCAGAACCAAAGGAAGGAAGGAAAGAAGGAAGGAAAGAAGGAAGGAAAAGCTTAAGCAATGCCACACACACATACACACATAGAAAAAAAAAAAATAAAACCACACACACACACCTCCCAAAAAACACCCAACCAATCCCCACAAAAACCCAACACAAACCCCCCCCTCACCTTTCCTCATCTGCCCAAGACTTTTACCATACCTTTTAGCGCCTGTCTACAGGAGGCAGAGCACATGCCCGTGTATCTGTTTGCGATGATGCTCAGCCAGGGCTTGGGGCGATCTCRCAGGGCCGGCTGTCCCCGCAGCCCGGGAGAGGCTCCAGCGCACACCACAAGGTGGGGATGCTGCAATGCCGAATGGCAGCGGCTCCGGGCCGGGCAGCGCCCGCTGAACCCATCCATCTCYGTCTCAGACCAAGTTTCTAACAGGCAAAAGCCAACATTAGTTAAGGTAAAGTATATTAAGCAGGGTATACTTAGCCCTGCGGAGCTTGCTTCACACCCAGGCAAGTTACCCTACATCACTTCTCCTGCACAACCCAGCATTAAAGGCTTTAGAAAATGTTGGTGCAAATGAAATTTGGTTGTGGGGTCCCCAGAGCCTYTTCTATCACCCAGAGAGCCAGCACCGAGGCTGCTCCTGAGGCTGGGCTGAGCCTGCAGGACGCAGAAGTGCTGTGGAGAGAGGGGAAATCTGATGTGACTTTTTTTTTTTTCATGCAAGAGCAAGGTGACACCGCCGTCAAAGAATGGTGATGGATTTCAAGCAATTAAGGGAGGCTGTTCCTCTAGAGACTCAGCCGGGCTGGAAAACTCCGTGCTCCCACTCAGTATCACTTGTTTTCCAGAGGCAGACACCACACCGAGAGCAATTCCTGCACAGAGCCAGTGGATGATGGCTCCTTAAAAACTTTAAAAGACAAATTTTAGAGCCTTGCCTCGCAGGGCAGTGTGCAGTCAGTGGGCAACACAGAGGCATTTCCCTCCTGCACACTGACCACCTCTTCCTGCTCCAAAATTCCCACTGCCAGAGGTGCCARGGCTGTGCCTGTGGGTTCTCCTGACAGCACGGACCTCCCTGCTCTGCCTGCACCCCACAGGCTTCGTGTGCTTCTGGACATTTCAGGCTGGGTGAGAGTGATGCTTCCCACCAGCTGGGAATGGGATATCCAGCMAAATGGATGTGGGCAAACAATAGCTGTGACACTTCTTGGAGATAACAAAGTATCTGACAGCCTAGGAAAGAGAATTACGAACTTAATTATAGTCTTCAAATATGCAAGGTGTTACTGTGAACAGGGCAGCAGTCCATTGCTCTTCAYAGCTACCAGGGGGAGGACAAAAAGGAATGAGCTGAATGTTTAGCCMCAGATCTTAGTAGTGTGTATTTGGGAGAAAAATACATCTTTTCTAACTGCAAAAGTGATTACACATTAGGAGAGGTTATCCATGGAGGGCTGAGAGTCTCTGAGTTTTAAGAGCATAAACACTTGTCAGGAATAATCTTAAGACCCTCCCAGACCAACACACTTTGAGTTTGTGCTTTTAACATTTCCCTCCTGCAGGTGTTGCTTTCATATCCCCAGGGATGGAGCATGACAGAGAGATTCTCTGTGCCTGGGGAGGGCTTTCTCCAGGCATCACCCATCCAGATATGGTCCTGGAAGCTGCTCTGACACCATTAGAGGTGTCTCAGCCTCTTCATTCAGTTCTATGAATTATTACATTGCCCTAACCCTTTCCCATTTTGCTTCCCAGGAGCTCCCTCTGCTCTGAACATCCCAGATCTTTGTGTCTCTGCYTGCAGGGGCAGCTTTGGGTTGTTTCTGAAGTGTTTTATCTCCGTACAGAGCTCTCTCTTACTGGATTAGGAGTATGTGGGGAAAAGCACAAAGTCTGGATCATGTCTTAGTGAGGCCAGCAGGGATTTTGTGCAGCATGGGGCACGGCCTTTCCTAAAGCCTCAGTCCAGCAGCAGCCTTGGACACCTCAGAAAAGACGTGTGGGTAAACATGATCCCACAGCTGTGCTTACCAACTGATTTCATTTCACTATTAAAGCAGGGTGAGGAACAATGAAAACACCCCTCAAATCAGGGCTTCATGGAGCAACAGGACACCCCAGAGCCATGGGGACAGCAGCACCCTGGGGCAACTGGGCTGGGACTGCTTGGCCAGAGCAAGTAGATGGCAAATTCCAGCATGATTTCATTGAAAAGAAGRAAAATGCCAAGAATCAGAAAATAGCTAGGAGTAGCATCCAGTCATTTCACGAAATCCYTGACCTGAGAATGACTGGAAGCTCAGAAAATGGCTGGGAAACATCATAAACACGTTCCTATATCTCTTTCTTCTGCCCTTTCCTAAGCATTCACTTTTTTTTTTGCAAACTCAAGCAGGGCAGTGGGCTCAGTAAGACTTTAGACCATGWGCCATTGTGTTCACTCATATATTGCAGTCAGAGGAGGGGATGAATAGGACTGAAGAGGGCTTAGAAAATTGTAAGATTTGTTATTTTAAATGAATGGGTTTTCTTCCCAGAGGCCCTGGTGAGAGGTGGGTGTTTCAACCTTCTGACCACTCACCATCTTTGTTTAGCTGCCTTTCAGGCACTCCAGGACACGGTCCACAGATTCACAGCCTGCAGGAAAGGAAAGTGGATGAGTTCTGCAATAATTTACTACTGTCCCTGGCCATTTTTAGCCTGGTTGAAGAACTGGCAGCTGATATTTGACAGAAGAGGAAGGCAGTGCTCTGCTGAGAGGAAGCGAGTGGAGTCACAGCTCCGCCACAACAAGAACAAGTGAATCGGATGGGAACAATGAGGGAAGGTCATGAATATTTTCACAGGGACAAAATGTCCATCGTTTTGGGGGTTTTATTTTGGAGATATGACAGAAAAGTTACACTCAAACAGCAAGGAGGGAATTCAGTTTTTCATGCACTTTTGTCTCTACATAGCTGAGGAGATGAAGGTGCTCATCTGTGACTGTTTATCTTTGGGGCTGTCCATCTCCAGACAGAGCATCATGTGCAGCAGTTTGTTCTTTATCTCTCTTTTCTTTCTCTCACTCATGTGGTACRAAACGCTGCAGTCATGAATGGAATTAATGTCATTGGCAGGAGCTGGAATTTCTTTGCCATGCTGCTGGWAAGTTATCCCAGGAAATTTATATAGATCAAAAAATCAAAGGTGCTTTTTCAGCTGAAATTTCTGCTAAGGAGGGGTTCCCGTGAGCTCACACAAAGAAAGGACACCCTCAGTCCTGCTCAGGTTGGGGAACCTGGCAGACCCAGCTCCATCTGCCTGAAAGGATCCCCATCCCTGGGAAGTCTGGTCCTACTCAAGGCCAGGTATTGCCATGAGTGGCCAAAGTGCTGCCCCAGAGACCTGGGGCTTGTGTAGACCCAAACAGTTTGTTTTCCCCAGTCCTGGGCTACCTGACTGTAAGAAAATCTCTGAGGAAACCTGCTAGGAGAGGTGGGACTTTGCTTCTGGCTTGATCAGATGCTGAGGGCAGAGCCAACCTGTCAGTGCAGGGATCTTGTCATTGTTATGGAAGCTCAGCTCTTGCTCCCTTGCTTAGAGCTGCCGTGTGGTGTTTTATTGTCAAATGTACAAAGAGTCAATGGAAATGTGTCAGCACTCCCCACTGGCACAAAGCAGAACACCAACTGGTGGGATTTCCTTGCAGCTGGGCTGACCAAGAAGCCAGAGAGYACACGGTGGGTTTGCTGAGCTTCCTCCTTGTGTGCAGGCGGCACGAGCAGGTGGGTGAGTGTAACCACCACCCCCACAGCAAAAACAGCCCCCAAAAAATCATCCTTTTCACTAAAAATGTGCACCATACCCCATGCCAAACATGACCAGGTCCACCTTCATGCAGGGGAAGCCCAAGCCCCTGGATGTTTCCATCCTCAGTGTGAGGCCTCCCACCCCGGGCTGCAGATGCATCAGGAAGAAGCCACAACTTCAAGCCATAAACCCAGAGCAAATCACAGCACAGCAACTGTGTGTACACGAGCAGGCTGAGTATTTCATAAAGAGATAAACAGCTGGTGAAAAACAATGGCAAAGTCAGCTCTTCTTCAGCTCAGAGCGGGGCAGAGCTAACTCTGAGTTACAGACTGCTCTGGCCAATGCTTTGGAAAATGTGCAGGTTTAACATGTGCAGGTTTAACATGTGCCATGGTTTGACCCAAAGGATACAAAATGGCAAGTCTGAAGAGTTTGCATCAAGGAAAACATTTGAAAACAAGCCCAAGTGTCACCTGTGGCCAAAAGCTGGCCTGGCAGAGGTGTCCGGTGCTCCCTGCTCACCCTTCAAATACTCACTGAAACTGAAATAAAACTTTCACCTCCAGCACTGACGGATGTGAGGGAGCATAGAAGGAACACAACATTTAATTGCTCCCAGCAGCAAAATGCTGCCAAACAGCTCGGAGGAGCCGCTTACCCTGAGGTAGCACAGCCAGGTGCCMCACCCACCCCACACCTCAAAAGGAGAACTGCCACTGGGAAAAGAAACTGTGCTTTCTGGTTTTTTTTCTTCTTCTTCTTACTTCTCAGTATCATTTTTCTGACAGATCCCAACATTTTAGCAAAGGCCACACCAATGACCTCTGCTCATCTCAGCTCTTTTTCTTCCTCATGTGGGGCTCAAGGCTCAGGACAGTGGTCACAGAGGCTTTTGTCCTCTATTAAAACCTTTAGCAGCTAAACAAGGCAAAAGGTAGGAACATAAACAAAACTGAATGTTTACTTAGTCCCTTGCATCCTAAACCCTTGTCCTTTCTGCAGCTCTAATAGAAATGTTTTTCTCCATTGCCCTATTGATTATCCACGAAGGACTGAGGAATACCCAAACCTGAGCCCCACTCACCCAGTRATGGACAGAAATTCCCATGAGACAGGCTCTGGTGTTAGAAATCCAATAGGACTTGTGTTTTCTTTGCAGAAAATTGTATTATACGTTCTAATCTCCCACAGACAGATTTTTCAAGATTGCCTGTGAAGGTGCATCTTCATCCAAGGGCCTCTTTGTGCCCTTTACACTGAGAAAAAGTATATTTCAAGGAASCTTTCAATTCTCATGTTATTTTGAGGCAAGAAGAGTCTTGGCAGGACAGGCAGTACAAAAAAAATAAGTGTATTAATGAAGAGTGGGAGGGAAGGTCATTTGCCTGTTATTTGTAGCACAATACCTGATAAGAGGTCATTAGTCATTCAAAACCACTGAATGACTTTAATTAAAATTTGATCTTTGAGAGCTGGGAACAATCTGCTGAACAGACTTTCAGGGCAAAAAGACAGACAGAGGGAGGGAAGGGGAGTGGGAGTTGACCAAAATGACAATAAGCTTAATTAAAACCAGGAGGAACACAAGCAAACTCTCATTTCTGGGCTCCACAGYTGAGTTTTTGGTGCTCCAGATTTGCATCTTCCCTGGATCTGCTGGGCTCAGCTGTGACTCTGGGTACCACAGGTTTGGGAGGCACATCCCTAGGCTCTTCCTGCAGCACTGAGTGATTCAGCAGTCTACACAAGACACCTTTTTTCCTCCCCCAAATACTCTGTATTTCATAAAATAATTGTATTTTWAAATATTATTTTGTATTTTGAGATTTTTCTGCTCTGTCCTCAGCCCAGGACAGAGATGGGAGGTGTAATTGAGCCTTTCACTGGGAAAAAGAGTGTGTGCCTGGGATGCACAAGACCAGGGTTCTCAGAGGTGTTGCAGTTTTCTGCATTTTTCCCCTCACAGCCCACATAGTCCTGCTGGTGGCAATGAAAGGCAKCTGGTGCTTTTAGGGGAAATACCTTACAAAGAACTATAACCAAACTTGTGTTTAGAGGGAAGGAAATCAGCCTGTGAAAGGAAGAYGATGGTTCTGCACTGCTAAGGGTGAAATCAGGTCTTCTCCATTGCAGCTTCTCTCTCCAGGGTTGCATGTCCAGCACCTCTGCTTGCTCTGGGATGCTGAGACGTGTTGATGTGTGTGCTCTGAACAGCTGCAAGGCAGACACAGCCACCCCAGACTGTGAGAATAAAGGAGGGGGCTTGTCCCCTGCTATTTGGTATATGCAATGTATCATAATTAAGTAATGTGAGCTTGCTGCCAGCCTGGGGCACTGCCACAGGACAGGGATGTTTTTATTTCTYAGGACAGGTGATATCTCTTCATGGGCTTTTAAAAATATTTCTCCTTTTTATTTTTTTCTGCTGCGTGACAAACAAACCCTCAAAGGCCCTTATTGATACACTGAGAACTCGAACTTTGAGTGGACACTACACAATACAACACTGACCACGAGCTGCTGATTGTGTCCCCTTCCCGTGATGGGTCACTGCTGGAGAGCTTTCCAGGGATATTATTCACATGCCAGAAAGCATTAGGACTGATCCTTGCTGAGGGCTTTATCTATGACAAACCAGACAAAGACCCCATGTCTTGCCCCACTCCCTGTGCTGGTACCAGGAATCAGGCACAAGAACAGAGTGGGTTTTCCCTCCTCCTGTCTCCAGCTGCTCGGGCTCACTCCCAGCTACAGGGTCTCCATGCAGGCCACCAAGGAAGATCTTTCTGGTGTGATAAATCCCCTCCTGGTCAGGCCATGCTACTGGAGATAKCACATCAGGCCTTTGCATGTACTCATGTTGAAGGTTTTCTTGCCAGCAGAGCTGTATCATCTCTACTAACAACGTTGCTAGGCTGACAAAACACTATCGAAAACAAAAGTWTTCTTGGCTCAGCTTTCCGTGAGGTGGTGCAATGATTTTCTCTCCCCAGCCAGCATGCCTCCACCAGAAACATGCTGCACTAGAGAAAAARCCCTACTGCTATTGCAAAAGGCAGCCAACTTAGACCAGTGCCTAAGTTTCCATCTGCTTGTCGTTAGTCTGGATCTTCATGCTCTCAAGCTGACGAATGAAATCTATGACCTTGATCCACTCTCTTTTCATTTTACTTTAGGATTTTGCTAGTCTTCCTTTTGGTCTGGAGAAGAGTTTTGGAACAAATCCTCAAAGGCCACATCTGATCCTGTGCTTCAGGTAACCTGTTGAGGGAAAGCAGTGGACAGTTAAAGAGCAGGTTACACCTCGGACTCTCTGCAGCTTTGAGATCCCCTCTGGATCTTATTCACCAAATATCCGGTCCTTGACTGCCTGAGAGAATAAACTCTGAAGGTGAGATGACACTTGGAAATTTGAGCTCATTTTTGCTTTGATCATTTTTTTCCCTTCATAATGTGAGCTACTGGACTGTCTCTCTCCCTAAAAGAACACCTTTCTTTAGCTTGTTCTRATGGACTACAATACAATGTATTTATTTTTGGCACACACATTTATTGGCATTTTGACATCTTTTTTAATATTCTTCCCACCTCAGGCCACTCCATCAATCCACACTCCTTAAGCAGAGATTTTTCAATGCACCTTAAAGAGAAGCCAGGTTAATTTTTTTTTTTTTACCTAAAGCAGGGCCATCTCTCCCAGGTTTCCTTAGCCCGGTACAAAAGCTCATGCCAAGTCAATCTGAATTCCCTTTCAAAACTCAAACTGCACTTAATGGGAAAGGTATGATTTCATAAGCAGATCTGTGCAAGACTGATGTTGTGCAGACAAAACCCCATAATGACTAACATGTGGCACCTTGGTCCAATTCACTCAGCTATGCACTTGCATTGCAGGGAAAGCTGCTGCCCAGCTTGCTCRCTTGGTGCAACTTGATTAAAGAAATTAAGAAAGTCAGAAATTCACTGCAATCGTCACATACTTTGTTGACACCCATTGCTCTAATTTCTTACCATGCCTTTCTAATATTTTGGCGAGGAGAGAATCTTGAAGCCTCAATCACAAGGTCTCTGCAAATGCYTTTCAGATGTGGCTGGGAGAGGAGCAGAGCAGGCTGCCTGGCTCAGCATCCCTCTGCTTGGGTGACCTCCCTTATCCACCCTCACCCAGTCCAGTGCTGGCAAATGCACCAAGCCCCACCACGCATACTCCTGACCCAAGATTTCAGCCCCAAAACACAATTTGGGGGTCAGACAGGGCTTCTCTCAAAGCCTGTGCAGAGAAAGGGGTATCTGAGGTACCATCTGTGCCCTTCTGCATCCCCAACATTAACRAGCAGGTGGCTTTGAGGAGCACTAAGGAGGGCTCTGGGGACCATCAGAGCTCCAGGGCAACAGCAGGCACAGAAATCCTCTGCTTCATCACCATGACTTGAGTCCTCTCATGATTTTCCCTGGTCCTGCCTGACCTGAAGCCTGATGATGTCCCAAATCAGCTGGTTTAAACCAAAACCTTCTGAGAGAGGCCCTAAATCTGCACATGCCTTGGGAAGGTTAATCAACGTATAGTGTGGACATTTTCACCAGCTCAGCTCATTTGRACACAATAGTGAGTGTAAATCAGTGGCTTCCATGTCGAATCTCAGCCATCAAGAGTGCTGCATTGAGCTCAAGATATCTGACTCATTAATAAAGGTAAATAATGGCAAGCCCATATCACTATTTTATTGAGCTAGAGTTAAATATTTAACTGATAATGAAAACCTATTTCTAACTTATTTCTCCTTTTCCTCCCCTGTTTCTTTTAAGCTACATATACATGTGGGGTTTTGATGTTTGGTTTTGCTTAAACTGTGCCCTCTGCCAGGTTCCCTGGTGGTTAGAACAGAAGGAATTTATTATGAACCATATTTTTATTTCAGTGATTATCATGTCTGTATTGAACCAGCCTTCACTGGCACTTGGTCATTCCTTGCTCCAGCACTGCCACCATTGCCACATGAACCTGTTTTCTCACAGAATATTGCAGGGAACATGCAGAGGCTGTGGCATGCAAACCCCTCTTCAAAGAATCACAGCATGGGTCAGGTTGGAAGGCACCACAGTGGCTCACCTGGTCCAGCCTCCCTGCTCAAACCAGGTCATTCATCCCAGAGCACATGGCACAGGATTGCATCCAGATGGTTCTGGAATATCTCCAGTGAAGAGATTCCACACTCCCTCTGAACAACTTGTTCCAGCACACAGTCACCTGCACAGTAAAGAACTTCTTCCTCACGTTCAGGTGAAACTTCCTGTGCATCAGTTTCTGTCCATTGCCTCTTCTCCTATTGCTTAGACTGCTTTCTGTCAGGTTTCTGTCAAAATTCTGCTCAGAAACTCACAGGCATGTAAGAACAGCAGTGCTCTTGAATTAATGGTATTGAAGGCTCCAGCCTTTTAGGTCTTTAATTCTTACTCAAATGTGAGAGTCCTAGAGGCCCACTGCTTCCAGTTATTTTGGTGAAAAAAAAATAAATCCAGTTCAATGGGAAAAGTTGGAATTAGGCAAGAGCCAAGACTGTGGGGCAAATTCTAGTTTTATTCATCAAAGCGATCAAAGCAATTMAGCTGTGCTTGATCTGTCATTGCCAGTGTAGCAGGAAGAAGGGAATTCCCAGCTAGTCCCCAAAATAAGGTGTGTGCTGATTATGGAAAGAGGCAGAGAGCCTGAAGGTCAGTACRAAATTACTTTTTTCTCTAGAAAAACGTGCCCACACCTCAGGYAAATTAGCCACTGGCTAGACCTGATCATCAGGTAGCTCTCCAGGCATTTGSACACTTGCACTGAGTTTCTTAAAAAGAAATAAAACATCTGAAAGGATGAAAAGACAAAGTGATTTAAAGGTGAGATTTTTGGGGGGCAATTCAAAAACTGTGGCTTCTCGTGGGTGTAGTGCCGTGGAGGAGGGCAATGAAGCTCCAGTAAAGGCACCTTTTCCTCTTCTGTCACTTTTCCGCTCATGTGCTGATGCTGGGAGTTTCACACCCGAGCTTATCACTTCCTAGCAGGAGATTGAGCAAGCTCAGGCACACGTGGCTGTCACAGGCAAGCAGCAGAGTCACAGAAAGGGAATCGAGGTTTTTYACAGAGCACTGCCGAGCAGACAKGAGCAATGCTGAGAAGRAGCACCCAGARGAGCTGCACAGGAGGACAGCAAAGRGACRTCASAACAGAGGGCAGGAGGTGAAGGAGGGAAATTCAAGGGGGAAAGTCATGACTTCAGGTCTCTGAAGAACTCAGTGTCACCACAGCCATTACAGGAGATGATCTGAACAGCAGGGCTGGCTGTTGTTCTCCAGGGACACCAGAAAACTGAGAGGCAGGGAAGTCTGGAGCATTTTTAGGCTCTGAGCTTTAATGCCTAGCACTGCACATATGTTTTACAGGACAGTTGCTTTGAGTTAATTCTGTATGGACTGCTGTCAGAGGTGGTTTCAGTCTGTGTGTAAAGCTCACACACATGTTTGCTCTCCACWTTCATTGAACAAGGGGCATGGGGCAGTTACAGGTTAATGGATTTTACAGCTGAAGTGTTTGCCAGTAGCATTCAGGACWTGGAAAATTGCACCAGAAACCTTATCAGAGACAAACCATGCCATGGAGTCCTTTAGTGGGAGCTCAAGTATCAGCTCCTTAATGTGTTTACCCTGAGATAAATCCAGAGCAACACATTGATGTGCAGGCAATTAATTGGGATGTGCCCCGGTGCAAGGACAATACTCAATAATAAACCTCTTTAAGAATGTCCYTCTGAACAATGTGCTGACTACCTGCCTAGCTCAATATCTAAAAATACAATGACCCCAAGCCTCACACAATCCCAGAGACTTTCCTGAAAAAAACATGAGGGCAGGTTAAGGACCTTCTTGCCTGGTTGTGTTGGTTGCGGGGCAGAAAGGACCATGACAGCATCTACAGCATCATTTGATATGGTTAGCAGCTGCTTAGCAAATCAGAAATGACCCTTGAGGTTTAAAAACSCAGGAGATGGAGGGAAGTGGGAATGTGGCTACACCTGAGCTGTGTTTAGAGAAGTCTTTTTGGCCTTGTTGAATGCATGTGATGAACYAAAGCATTCCAGAAAAGAGGAACATTAGGGAGCAGCTGATCTGTCCCTACTGCCCTGATCTGCTACACACAGAGCAAGCYCTGGGAGATTCCTCCCTTCAGCTGTGACTGTGCTGTTTAGAGCAGATCATTAACAGATCTGACCTGTCCTCCACGTGACTGTTTTTTAATTTTTTTTTCATTATCCCTCCTGTTTCTTAGCCTGTCTTATCCAGTCCTTGGCATCAGCTCTTACCTGAATAARGGACAACTGCCTTTGACATGAGGAGGAAGATGCTGTACGGAGATCTTGAAAACAAACTTGCTTGTCAGGACCGTCTGCCTTGCAGAACATATTTTTTGGCTTTGAGGGTGGCCTGCTTAGCCAAGCCTGACTATTTCACYATGCTGCAGAGGCTGCCCTGGTATTAATTCACCTCAAAGAGCAGGTTGAAGTCATTAAAATATTTTGCAGGTGGTTTCTTGAATTCATGGTGCAGCTGGATCCAGCCTAAAGGGGGGGAAGGGATGGAGGAGAAGAGGCAAGTTCTGATGAAACACAAATTAACATAACTCACAGAAGGGAAAGAAAATCTGTTTTCAATCTCTACAACAAAGCCAAGCAACACATCAAGCTGGAAAGGAGAAATGTCAGCCAGGCAGTGCTGGGGATTTTATTGCTTTAGCACAAGTGCTTTTCCACAGTCCCAGAAGTGCCCAGGTGCTACTGCAGCAGCCAGACCCCCTGAGCACAGGTCTGGGTATGCAGGGATGTGGGAGGCTTCACAACAAGACTCTTGCTCCTATATGGGTCTAGGCTCAAGGTTTGTGTTAATGCCCTGGCAATAGAACTTGTGTGCTGGCCTCAGTCTCTGTTGTGCRTGGAAACTCCACAGGAAATGCACCATTTCGTGTCCTTAGAGCTGGATACACCTTTTTTCAGGAGAAGCTGAAGAGGCCTGAGCCGTGCAGTCCATCGGACACTCACAAGGGAGATCCCAGATCTGGTACCTCCAGATCACCCAAAACYGCTCTGGCATCCCCTGGATTGAGCTGTGCCTCCCGATGTGCAGGGGCACCCAAGTCCTTGGTCCTTCCTCRGGAGAACAAGGCATTTTGGCAAAAAAAAATCATCATGTTGGAGAGCTGTCCTGGGTCTGACTGGGATGGAGGTATCCTGCTCCACACCAGCCCAACACAGGATGCTGCTGAGCCTTGCATTTGGGACTAACCCAGTGTTGCTAAACAGGGATGTTTTGGTTCTTGGCGAGCAGAGCCAGCTTTGAGACAGGGAGCAGGCTGGGGTTGGGCAAGAGACTGGGAAGGGACACAGCCAGGGTTGTGACCCAAACAGACCCCGGGGATGTTCTGCACCATATGACGTCAAGCTCAGAGATTGGAAGTTCAGGGAAGGAAGGAGGAAGGGGAGGTGTTTGTGGTTCCCACATTTGTCAGCCCMAAAAGCCATCATGCATGCTGAGGCCCTGATTCCCAGGAAGCAGTTTCCTATCTGCCTGTTGATGGGAAGTRGAGAATGAGTTCCTCTTTCTGCTTTGCTTGCCAGTGCCTCTTTTGCTTTCCCTCTTTAACTGTCATTATATCAGCTTGTGAATCATCTCACCTTCCATTTTCTCTCCACCCTCTATGAAAGAGAACTGAGACAATATTTGGGTGGCTGTTTGGCTGATGCCTTGGGTTAATCCACCACAAGAACTGATTTTTCAAAATTCACCAACCTTGTTCATTGCAAAAGAAAACAAAAGACTGAAAAAAACAGGTAAAAAAGAAAATAAAAAGAACCAAGCTAGTCTATTAACAAGACTATGGCTGATGAGGCAATTGTACAGCTCTGGTCATKGCTGGCTTTGTGGTGGACATGTATGGGATGTGCCACAAATCAAACCACAGCTACTTGCTTTTTCTTCTGTGGGAGAGCAGTGKGGTCTGTGGGCAGGATTGCTTTTTGGTGTTTTGAATCCCCCCTGCAGAAACATGAGTGCAGGTGTTTGGATAAAGGATAGTGGAAAATGTCACCTTTTCTGGCTGCAATCRCACTTCAGTCTGAACAGAAGGAATGGTGGAGGTTCCTGCCCCMGCCTACACAATATAGGGCCTGTTTTGCCATACACATTTTTTTCCCTCTTCCTTGGAGGGGAATGAAAGCCTCCTGAAGGCTCCACATTTATGCCTAAGACAGTCTGCTATCAAATACATGAGCGCACAATCACTCCTGGGAGGCTGTTGATGTGTTTAGCTCTTGCCAGGCTGGAGTTTGGTGTTGCATCTCTTTGCTTTGCCATGAGCTCTTGGCGGTGGCAAATGCCTGCAGTGGACAACAGTGATAGAAGGAGATGAGAAAGGTTTGGCCAGGGACTTCTCATTCCACCAGCCACTTCCAGGCCACTTCCTTTTCCCTCCACCAGCAGTTCCCCCAGTTCCCCCTTTGAGGCAGCTGTGGTCAGTTTATAAAACTTGGTTCAGACGTGGTGCATATTTACAGTGTGGAGCACCTTCTGTATGAATGTAGGAAAAGAAGGGTTGAGCCAGAGGACTACAAACTCTTCCTTGAGTGTCAGCAGAACATGTCAGGGGAGGCAGGGTGAGCAGCAGGAGAAGAGKGACCAGGGCTTTCTCACAGGCAGCCTGAAGGATAGGGCTGATGGCCCAGCAGACACATCCCATAATGTGCTGGAAACTGTTGTTCTATAAATAACCCCATTGTTTCAGCAAGACATCAGCCTAGGGAGACTCCACTGAATCAGCAGTTTCTTTTCTTTTTTTCTTTCCTGATTGCAAAATCAGAGTCGACCCATTGCTGCAGTCGGTGACGGTGGAGCGAGAAATGAAAGCCGGCAGAAAGCGGGACGGGAGCGCACGCAAGGGCTGAGCCAGCACGTTGGGACAYGGCTCTGGCACCCGGGGTGTGGCCCAGACCCTGGGCTCCATGTGCACTGGGAAATGTGCTGCCTGCTTGCACAGGCTGACATTAGACAGAAATGCACCACCCCCTTCCAGGCAGTCAGATGTTCACCTGGACAGTGGGAATGTGGCAGCCCCCAGAGCTGCATGGCTCTACATTGACTAGGAGTAAAGGTATGAACAGCTTTATGTATGAACAGAGATAGGCAACTGCAGTCATAGAATCACAGCTTTCCCCCAAAAAAAGTGGAGAATTGGACTTCAAAACCCGAAGCCTTGCAGTTCAGGGCTGTCAGAAATCACTGGGATCTGCTTTTGTACCCATGCCACCTGGGCTGTTGAGAGCAGCACACCCATAGCACGACCATGAATCATGTGGAAACTTATCCCTGAGCTTCTTTCTCAGGGAAAGAGGGCACAGAGACCTCATTGCATCTTTTGTCTTTAGGAGGACTTTTGACAACTAGTTCTGCCAGCTTATTTTTAATACTTTGAAATAAAAWGGATTTGACTAAAAGTATTATTAAAAGCCTGTCTTCTGTAAATCAGCTCTCTGTGTGCACCTAAATCACATCCATCTCTATAAACAACTTGGCAGCACAAGTGCAGTCATTCCCAACTCATCACCCAGCAAGAGTAGAYGGCTCCAGGCTTGTGCAGAGTGGTCAGCTGAACCACCATGACCATCAGAAATGGGCTGGRTATGATCCTTTACCCCATAAGGAGGTGATGCCATGAAGGGAAAGGATGCACAGGCAGTTACTATGACTCAGCTGATCCATGGTAACCTCTTGAGCCTCCTTAATTCAAGGGGATATCTGAGCCCTTCACAAGGAAGCAAAATATCCCAACTCCTACACAAAGTGTAGCAGAATGTTYAAAAATGGAGAATTCCTCTTCCTGCCTGCTGGGGACAAGCCAGGTCACAGCTGCACARGCACATTTGAAAGGAGAACACAGAAGTGTATTCAAAAATCCCCACATATTTGTGGTTTCAGCCTTTCAGAGGTTTGTACATCAGGTGCAGAGCAGAGGAATGCACTCTGCRCTCTCAGGGTGTGCATCTCCAGCTCACCCCTACCTGAAGCTTTTGCCACACTTCATTCCATGGCCAAGCAAAGCAGCGAGGACACAGCAGCCCCAGGGATGAACACAGAGCTGCAGCCCAGGACAAAATCATGTGACAGTGACTGCCTTGCACCYCGGAGAGGGCAGGACGTGGTGGTGGCAGCGTGGATGCAGAGGGCTCTGCCCAGCTCCTAYAGACGGCTCCTGTCCATGGGCGTGGGTGAGTCACTTGGCTTTGCAAAAGCAAAATCAAACCCGACACAAATGGAGATGTCAAAATGCCAAAGGCCATGGTGAGGTCTGCAGCGGGGAGTTTGACAGGATGAGGGCAAAGAAAGGCTGAAGGGATAGGAATTGTGGAGAGACTTTCTAAAGGAAGCCACTATTATCTCTTCTCCATATYATCCCAAACCCATTTGGGTTTCAGCACCCCCATCCCACCATCACTGACTTGTCTTTACAACCCCTCCTGATTCTTTCCCTCCCTATAGTTGAGTCACACACAGTCACTCAGGTGTCACCTTGGTTCACATTACTGTGGGTTTCACTGTGACCAARCCCCAGGAAAGGGATCATCAAGCTAACATTGAATGTGGAATCCTCTTGGCTGTATGAGGAGGTTTATGTGTGTTAGGCACAAAATCCCTGTGCCCATCTCATGCCTAACCCCAGTACAATGGAGGGATATTGAATAAGTCCAGGTTGAAGCTCTTTCAGGATCTTGCCCAAGGCTCTATGGACTCCAAGAGAGCACACGAGAGCAGCTGAACATCTCAGCTATGGGATTTTTTGAGGAACTGTTCAAATTACCACATCAGAGTTCTCAGCAGTCTATAAAAACTGAGCAGATAGGAAATGCATATCAGAAAGCATATCAAATCAGGAGGCAGAGAGGAAGTCCCTCCAGTTCTTCATTGTCCASTGTCTGACAAGGCTTTAGGTTAGCCACAAGAAATTTGTCATGAAAATTAAAGACAAATACGGGGAAGATGGAAATTCGAGTGATATKACCTCTTTCAGTGTTTCAGACAAGATTGGGTTTGCCTCAGCTGCTACCACAACCTTTCAGATAAGTGGTAAGGTTTCTTTTTATTAAATGGATTTATATGGATTTTATCTGGTCTAAAACAACACATAAAAATTAAATACTGCACATTAAATGCTTTTTGTACTGATTATGCTGGTAAATTAACTGCTATTTAAAAATAGAGGTATGCCAAACTACCCTTTCTAGCCAAAAGCGGATGTTGAGCATCGGAAAAAAATTAGTTATTTTCCCTTCTTAAAAAATGTCTAATTTTCTTGAGTAAGACTTTCATGTTTTAATAGTTAAGACACTAAAATCATCAGACTGAATTAAAAAATGTAAGTTTATGAATTTTTAGCTGAATACAAATGCTTCATTGCTGACTAAGCCATTCTATTGTAAAATCAATTAAAATACTGTACTCTTTTAAAACTAAGACTTTAAACTCCTGATTACATTACTTTGAAAAAAAAAAAAAGGAAAAATCTTAAATGAGGGTAACTTACTGAATATCTGACACAGTTACTAATGCTTCTGAAATACTTCTTTTCTCCTGGAAGGCCAAAATTCAATAAAGCTGCTTATTTCTTTTACACTTGTTGGTAATGATTTGGTTTATGTGTTATSACTTGTTTCAGTCTGTTCTGCCGTTCAGTTTATTATTGATTTTTCATTTATTCTCATGCATACATGCATCAGTGTTTGAAGCACAGGTATGCAATGCTCTGGATGGAGAGGGAATTGCTTTGAGCAACCCTCCGAGTGGCAGCCTGGGACAACTGGAAACGGGGAGTTTATTGAGGCAGAAAGGGGAAAACCACCACACTGACACTGTTGTAGGCTGCATTAAGCCTTGCTGGAGCTGAGGTGGTTAAATTGGGTAAGGAAAGGATGGCCAAGCAGATTGCAGAGCAGAGCTCGGAGCAGAGGAAGGCAGGATCGAGCACTCTCACAGGGGAACCTTGCTGCTCCCCATCGCTGGAAAACACTGCTCTGTTATTGTGGCCAAACCTGAAAAGGCTGGAAGCAAGCAGAGCTTGTAGAGGAGAAATGTGAGAGGGTGCCCACACTTCTTCTGTTGGTTTTTAGAGCCTCGGGGCCAAAAAAAGGCATCCAAATGCTGCGCTCGGACAGCCCTGAGCCTGTACCTGCTGCTGCTGACGGCCGGCCAGGCGCTACTGATGTACAAAGGTAACGCTACAACCTCACCCAGGGCTCGGCATCACAGCAGAGCTTTGCTGGGTGCTCCTGGGGGCACGGGCAAGTGGGAATGAGCACGGAAATAGGAAACATCTGAGGCAGCGCTGATGCTGCTCCGCGCACCGCCAGGCTGCAGGAAACAATTCCCCCGCTCTGTGCGTGTGCTCCGCATGTGCAAAAGCGCTCCAGCTGCACTGCTGGCTGCAGCCAGGGCTGGCACACCAAATCCACCTCCCTGGGTCACACAGGGGTGGTCTTTATCCCCCGGTGTCCTCCCCAGGTGCTGGGGAACTGCTCTGCCAAACAAGCATTTCCCAGCCAGGCCGGGCAGCGAATATTCACTGCATGGGCCTTTTGTTTCCTCAGTATTTAAGATGCAGAGAGAGATATTGAAACTTCAAGAGCAAAATGCCTCCTATACAGAAGAGGTTTTGAAGGGTTCCTTTGCCAACAATCTGGCTTTGGCGAGGAGCTCCGGCGGGAAGAGYTTTCTCATGAGACATGAAGAGAGCTGGAGGAGAAGCTTAGAAGAGGAAATCACCATAATTAAAAGCAACAATGCAAACCTGATGATGAGGATGAACAACATCTCCCTGGTTGCAGGTATGGTTCTCCATGCTGGCTCTACAGTGGGGAGACCTGGTTCCTCTGCACCACTGCTAAAGCAGGGMTGAAAACCCAGTTTAGATAAACAAATAGCTGGGGCAAGATTCAATCTTCCTGTCAGCTAGTGATGCCCCCATATGCACAATTGGAGTCAGCTCCAGASCTGGGAGCACCTACAGGAGCTGGAGCACTGGCCTGTGCAAACCCCCAGATCCCCCTGCAGCTGCACATGTGGCTCTGGGCTCCTCTCCCCTCCCGTGATTTGTAGATTTGGGCTCCAGGTGCCCTCCGAAAGGGGAGTGCCTCCAGCCCATACCTCAAGCCTGTCAATCCCACGTTGCTGTGTTTCTCACTGACTGCTGACTGCTGAAAAATATCCATTAAATATTTATTTCAGGGCCTCCTGGACGCAAAGGGGATCCTGGTCCACCAGGTATGTTGGTAAATGAGCTGCAGCTTTTCCTCTTTTCCTCTTTTTCTTTATTTCATCTAAGAGGCCTTAAGTGAGGATTTGTGATTTCAGTCTCTAGACCAGGCCCTACCCTATGCAGTGCTCTGGCTGTGAGGAGATCTGCTGTGTCTTTTCACTGATCCTTCAGGAGCCTTGGCTGACCCGAGTGCTCCCACAGTGGTGGGTGCCCACCCTGTCCCCAGGAAAACAACATTGTCACAGCCCAGGAAGGAGCTGAGTGCAAGCTCTGCCCTCCACAGCCACGCACAAGCTGCTGCCCTGCATACCTGGGGGTTTGGGTAGAACTACACCTGCCCTAGGAGGCAAATATCTCCAAACTGTGAGGATGCAGCAATTCCTGGCTCCATTTCGAGCAGAGGTTGGACCAGGCAACAGTTTCTGTGATCCTGTGATGCAGCCCTTGTTAGGTCAGGTTTGCAGCTCATCCATCCSTACTTCTTGGCTACAATGATGAGATTTTCTGAAGGAAACAAAATTCAAAAGTTTGTTTTCATATCTTCCTGGCTACACTGATGACATTGAAAGAGCACCTCCTGCCAAGCAGTGTTATTGCTCATCAGAGCCCAATAGCTCAGTGCATTTTCCTGAAAGATCTCCCCAATGGTCCCCACGAGCTGGGCTTGGCAGGAAGACAAGCTGGACCCTGCCCAGCCATGCACTCTGCTGAGCTCCAAGGACTTTACTCAAGTGGTTGTGCTGGTCCCTGCCAGCTGAAGATTGGCCTCACTGGTGACTGAAACCATGTGAACAAAGGATGATTAAAAAAATTCATCTCCTCTTCTTAGCCATTACTGTGAATAGATGATGTGTGTCAGCTGATATATGTATTTTATATCTCAGGGTTACGGGGACCACCAGGGACAAAGGGAGACCAAGGTAAGGCTTTTCTGACACCTGAATTACTTCTGTGGGTGAACATAAAGTGGCTTTATGGATGATTTTACGAGCAATCTTGTCCTCAGCCAAGGTGCAAGCGAGTAAGAATGTCATTAGGGTTGAAGGAAATAAGCTTAAGTAAAGCTAATGTGAGCAAAAGCAAAACTTAGCTGGAAAAAATCTTATTTTAAAAGTCAGTGTGCAACAGTCACAGTGGGCCAATTTCACACTGCCTCCAGCACTCCTCTCAGGTGCACAGAGAGTGGAGTTTGGAATTGTTTGCAGCTCAGATGGGTGTCCKGCTGCTGGCATTCACTGGGCATGGCACCCCATCAAGCATCAGAAAAATGATGTTGTCCTTGCAGGCCTACTTGGACCCCAGGGAGAGAAGGGAGCTCCTGGCCCTGCTGGCCCMAGTGGTCATCCAGGAATGAAAGGGGAAAAAGGAGAGATGGGGCTTGCAGGTAAGACTTCTTCACTGTCTTAATGTTTTTAAGGTTCTCATATTTCTGTTTAAACTCATTCTGCATAAAATACCAGAGGAAGTCTTCAGAGGTCAGYATTCATAAAAATCCAAGCAGCCTTGAGCATGATTTTTCAGTCAGTGAGGGAGCTGGATAAACAGGACACTTGACCTGATCTGAAGGGGTTTAATTTCATGCCATGCTTCAGCAAATCTTCCAAAGGGGGCCTGGGGGAAGGGGCCTTGCAAAGTGTTGACTCTGCACCATGGAAGTCTCTTTACAGAATGACCTTTGTCTAATGAAAGCCACAGATATTCAATTATCAGCCTATCTTAGATTGGAGCAGTGATGTTTGCAGTAGGATTTYCACGGTATAAAATAATACAATATAATTTATATGCACAAGCATGTGGATGTTAGTCCTCATTTTAGGGAAACCTCTTTCTGAGAGCTTTACATCTTGCATCAGCCTGGCTTTATATACCTGGGGCAGAAGAGTTACACGATGTGTTTCTCCCATGTAACCTAAATTGTGGATAGCTGTTACTCAGTGTCTCACATGGGCTGAAAGCAGAGGAGGAAAAGAAAGCAGATGATGTGTGGGGTGCAGAGCAGGGAGGGCAGCTGGACAGGCGGCTGAGAGCTTCCTCAGATCATGCCCCAATGCTCTCACTAGCGCAAGCTGCTCCAGCAGGGAAGGGTGGTTGCAGGAGGAATATCAAAAAGCAAGGACTTTGGGATAATAATGGAGGAGAAATCTTCAAATGAGGTGCTTTCAAGTAATTCAACCCTTTTGGAGCATACTGATCACCTGTTCAGAGAAGAGAAGGTTAAGGGGAGATGAGAGAACTCTCTGGAAGCACAGGAGTGRAATATGCTGCCTGTATCTCCAATGTGGTTAGGAGAGGTAAGGGATATTTAACTAGAGAAAAAACATTCCAATGATAGGGATAGTTTGAAAAAACAGACAGGAGAGGTGTCATGGCACCACTGCAGGCCAGGCAAACATCTGGCCAGACAGACTGACAGAGCCAGAGGTGGWTCAGACAGACCAGCTCTGTCCTCCTGCAGCTTTATGGGAATGCACACCAAATGCAGATGTGAGGCCAAACCTGGCTGCTGCTACGGCCAGAGGTGATCCACAGGCTGCAGAGGCAACAATCTGGTTTTCTGAATGCTTTCACTTGTGTTGTGCTCTTTGCTAGGTCCCCAAGGACAGAAGGGTGACATGGGCAGGAATGGAAACCCTGGRCCCCAGGGAGCCGTGGGTCCTCAGGGACACCAGGGAATCCCAGGATTGCCAGGTTACAATGGTGAGTGCAGAGGACACAGTGAGACCCTGCTGGGGTTAGGGGCTGGGCTAAGGCTCACTGACACTGACCCCAGGGTGTTGTTACAGGTAGCACCGGGAAGCCTGGAGCCCCTGGGCCACAAGGAGAGGCAGGTGAGCAGCACAGAAGGTGCAATTTCTTCTAGAGACATAAGAGAAATTTATTTTAGATGGTGCTTCATGACAAGGAAAACTGCAGCCAGTCTAGATCCCAGCATGGGTAAGAGAAGACGATGATTAGATGAAAACCATGCCAAGGTTTCAATGCTGTCCAAAGTCACCCAGCAGCCTTGGCTGTCTCATCCGGGCCCTGCTCACTGTGCAGGACTCTGAGAGGGAAAGAAAGGCTGTGCTCTCTCTCCTGATGTGTGGGCACACACTGGGGCAATAATTGGCTGCTCTTTTAGGAAAGCACGTGTGCATTTCAAGGCTGGCAGTTTTCCAGGATCTGCAGCCCCTCACTCCAGATCATCACGCACTGCATTGCTGAGATCAGCAGTGACAGGGGACGACTGCAATTCAGACAGGCCCAATGTTTGTTTTGTCTCCTTAGGCTCAATGCAGAGTGCAAGGGCTGGTCATGGAGCTTTTTTTCATCTCCTTCATGTGTTTTGTTACATTTCATATGTGCTGCTTTCACTCAACCTCAAGGTGCACCTGGACAGCGTGGACCYCCTGGAAGTCCTGGCCCTGAAGGCAGACCTGGTCAGAAAGGGGAGAAGGGGGAGCAGGGCCCCAAAGGGAGCCCAGGTACAGCACTGCTCAAACCTGTAACTCACTGACCTCCTACTCTGCCTCACTTTGTGTGATGGCTTCACCCTTACTGATTGCTGTTTGATTTTAGGGATGCAAGGCATTGMTGGACTCAGAGGTGAAAAGGGATATCAAGGAACAGCAGGTAAAGGAGAATAAAACAGGTTTTGGGCCAACAGCACACATCATGGAGACACTGGAAAGGGAACTATAGCACCAAGAGGAGATCTGTTGAATACTGTTTTTGAAGCCCTAAAACATCCCAGGATGCCATGGCAGCCCTGGCCACTGTCCAGAGGGTTGTTTCTAGCATCTAGAATACCCATGAGGGCTGATGGTGCCTGAATTTTTGTATAAATTGAAAATGCACAAACAAAGCAGCAGTTTGAGATGAACTTCAGGAGAAGATGTTTCCCCACTACCTGTATTTTCTTTTTTGACATGGTCTGAAGTAAGTATGATGTGAAATGAGGCACCTGATTCAGAAATAGATGCTTACAGTGTAGACACCTAAACTAGATGGGTTAAATTCATCATAAATCCATCATAAATACTAATTTGCATAAACTTTTATAAATTTACAAACATCAGTCTTACACATTTGTTTGTTTGTTTGTTTGATTGATTGATTGTTTGTTTGATTTTTGTTTGTTTTGATGATCTTAGGACCTCCAGGGCAAAAGGGAGCAAAGGGAGACCAGGGCCCACCAGGTAAACCCTTGTAGCATGACTTATTCTAATGATGCAAAGCACTTTAGGTGCCACAGTGAACTTTTCTGCCTCAGTGGGAAAAGTTTGTCATGGTCTTTCCTTGGGAAGGGACAAAGACAATGACTGTTTTTGCTTTCCATCCAGGTCCTCCAGGCCCAGTTGGTCAAAAAGGAAGCAAGGGTGATGATGGCACTCGGGGTCTGAAAGGAGAACCAGGACTGAAAGGAGCCAAGGGAGACACTGGATATCCTGGTAAGATCTTTGCCACGGGAGCTGTGGAGCCAGTGGCACATTTGGATTCAGGACTGTTGATCACAGAGCAGCACAAGCTGCTTTGGGGAGTGTTCACAGAGCTCATTTGTAGGAACTCAACAAACAGATCAGCCTTCCCTGCAGAGGAATGTGCAGAGTGTCACATGCACACCCTGGAGGTGTGCTAAGAGACATGCGAGTGAACGGATCCGTTAGATTTTCTCAAATCCCTGATTTCACAGAAAACTGGAGCAACCCGCGCTCCTCTTTGCTTTGTTCAGAGACATCTCATAGCCATCGTGTCACTGGGATAAATCCATGTAAACACTGCTCTCAGGAACATGGAATAGTGAAGTTATTGGAAACGCCTACTAGTGAGGCTATTTTACTACATCCTGCTAGCTGTAGGCACAAAAATAAAACAGCTGTAGGACAAAAATTGAACATCCTGCTAGCTGTTGAACAAAAATTGTTCAAAAGGGCCAACACTACAGCTACTCTCCATCCTTAACCCCCCTCCCTTCCAATCACAGAATGCCTCAAAAAACTTCAAGATCTTGAGTGAAAAAAAACCCAAACAGCCCATTGGTAGCAAACAGTGCTCCAGATCCATTTTTTTCTTCTAATTGTTCACACAGAATAGCACAGAAATCCTCAGAAATAAAATAAACTAGATTCTGTGTGGGGCTCCTCCAGGCACTTCTCCTTTGGAGCTTTGCATCTGGAACAGGGAAGAAATCTAACTGGGCTGGCTCCAGGCCAAAGAGTGCCCTCTGGGTGCATCTCATCTCCTGCTCCCCAGGAGGAGACAGCAATGAGTGCATTCTGGAGTAGCTTTGGGGGAAAAGAGCTCATTGGGTTTTTTCAAACACCCTATTCTCGAGACCAATATGCTCCATAGATATGTGGAGGATTGTTGAGAGCACCTTTTTGCTCTGCCTGGAGAACAAATCCCAGGACATAGGTCTTCCTGCAAGTATTTTGGGRGATACCATGCCTGCTTTTGGAGATCCCAAAGTCTATCAGAGATGTCATTTTACAGGTAGTAGCTGGAATGAGATACATTTCCCGCAAATGAACCAATGAATGGGGTTTTGAAAGTGGCCCTTTTTTGGATTATACATTAGGAAGATTTTGCTGCATTTTATCCTACCTTTCACGCCACATTTCTTTTACCTATCCTTAGTCACTTCAGGGTGTTGTTCRTTTTCCACAGAGGGAGGAGTCTGCACATCTCTGACTCACACAAGTATTTAGAACAAGATAATAACTACATTTTTCCACAAGCAACTGTCAAATGTTTGCTTTTCTAATTTGCAACAGGTTCYTCAGGAGTGAAAGGGAGCAAAGGTCAAAAGGGAGAAGGTACTGGACTTTTACTTCTTATCTCACTTGCCTTCTGGTATCAAAGCTACCTGAGATCTGGACCAAAATCCCCCTCTGCTCACACAGCACAGCTACCAGAGCTGAGGAGTCTGTGCTCTGAGCTGCAGACTGGTGTCTCCAGATGCAGGAGGGGCTCTTGAATTGTTTGGATTTGAGCTTCCAGTAACTTCTGGCCCCACCCTGGAGCTGGGAAATCCATCTCGTTTGGGTGGTCACTGCTCCTACCCATCAATATTTTTTTCCTTACACCTGTATGACCCACTGAGTTATTTTCCTCTCTGAACTTTCAGTCGGCCTCAGCAATTTTGTACGAATCGTGGGAGGAGACAAGAGGGGCCGCGTGGAAATCTTCCACAAAGGGTCCTGGGGAACGATCTGTGACGATAACTGGACCAGCCGAGARGCCACCGTCGTCTGCCGAATGCTGGGATTCAACCGCGCGGTCGCTTTCTTCACGGCCGGAGGAGGTGAGTCCACAGCACTGTGCACCTCAGGCCTGGCAGGGTGGCTGCACACACCTCAGCACGAGGTGATCCCAGCAGGACAGCTCGTTCCTCTGGGATCAGGCGGCTGCAGCTCAAGTGCTGCTTGAACTGTGCCCAAAGGCTTGATTTCCACCAAGCCAACCATGCAACCCAACATACAGCCACTATCCACAGCGCTCTCTTTGGGGAAAAAAAATGTATATTCCTTTTCCTCTCGTCCAACAGTTTCTTGTTTGTTTGTTTAACCTTCCAAAGGCACTGGAGAAATTTGGCTTGATGACGTAAATTGCAACGGGAGTGAAATTACAATCACGGAGTGTTCCAAGCGCGACTGGGGYGCACACAACTGCAACCACAACGAGGATGCAGGGGTGGARTGYGCTTGAWGGGACACCCAGCCTGTCCTGGGAGCTGCTGCTGCTTCTGCTCTCYGTGGAGCTTCTCTTCATGATGCAAACCCAGCTTCATCTGGCTGTGCTTTTGTGTCTCTTTACCAGGTCATAAAAATATTGACAAAGAAAGTTGAATTTTTCACAAATCAATAACAGTTGCAAGACCCRCAGGTAACCTGAAACATCCCAGCTGTCATAAAATAATTGGAGYTCAGGCATGTGAGCCAGTTCACAGCTTTTCCAGCTCCCTGACATCAGCTCATCAGCTGGAGCTCACATGTGTGTGACCTCTAAGTCCACAGGGGAGGGGATGGTCCACGTTAGCTTGTGCAGTAAGAGAATAGGATCAGTGTACAGAAACAGGCACTTTCTGCCACTGAGCTGGCAACTCCATCTTCATCATGGTACAGTTGTGAACCTGAGCTTGAAACCCCCGGGGAAGTGCATAAACCCAGCACAGCAGGTGCTCAGAAATCATCTGATGATCTCTCTGGCATGCCATTGTAAATATTCTTCAGAGGCAATACCGATCACATGTTAAAGTGCAAAAGTGCGTGCCTGGGATCTAGGTGCCATCCTATCYTGCTTTAGCACAGCCCATGTTTTTKACCTCAGTTAAGCTCTTTGYCTTCTCTGTCAGAMTTTCCTAACCTGTCCCCAGGAGCAATACTCTTTACCTTATCTGGTGTACAAAGCTACATTTTTCATACCTTCAGAAATTGGATGCTCAAATAAAGCAAAATGATAACAAATAAAAAAATATAGCAGAGCATGAATAAGCTATCGATTGGTGTTGAATATAGTTAATAAATAAATAAACTAATTGGTGCTCGAATAGATAAAGAAATAAAATTGCACACACACGCCTGTAGATGTATTAGGCAGAAAATATTGAACCGGACTTTCCTGGACGTTCAATAAATAAAGGTTTGCCTGCAAGGCCAAGCGCTGGTCATATCCTGCCGGGATGCCACGAGCGCGAT
>NW_026623521.1:364658-396210 GCF_030028575.1 Malurus melanocephalus
GCGCGATGGGACCCGCGGGATGAGCGGCGGGACCCGCGCCAGGACC
This sequence comes from Malurus melanocephalus, assembly GCF_030028575.1. NCBI lineage: Eukaryota > Metazoa > Chordata > Aves > Passeriformes > Maluridae > Malurus > Malurus melanocephalus. The sequence continues at coordinate 364,705 of NW_026623521.1, forward strand.
CATCGCCGCCTCCCGGCATCCCTCCCCATGGCCGCCGCGGAGCCCGCTGATCTCAAATGCTCCTTGCCGGCACTAAGGGGAGCTCAAGGGCCGCCGCCGCTCCGCAGAGCCGCTGCGGGAGCCCCTCGGCATCAGCCCGGCCCGGCCCGGASACGGCCCCTGCCCCCTGGTCCTCGCTGCCTTCTCCCACCGAGAGCCGGGCATCCTGCGCATCCCTCTGTACCCCGCTTGGTGAGACCCGCCTGGAGCCCAGCTCCGAGACCCCCGGCACYGCAAGGATGCTGACCTGCTGGAGGGAGGCCAGAGGGGCCACAGAGATGCTCAGAGGGCTGGAACACCTCTCCTGCGAAGACAGGCTGAGAGAGTCGGGGCTGTTCAGTCTGGAGAAGAAAGAGCTCTTAGAGCGCCTTCCAAATACCTGCAGAGAGCTAGAGAGGCGTTTTTGACAAGGGCATGTCGGGGTAGGACATGGGGAAACAGCCTTRAACTAAAAGAGRGTAGGTTTAGATTGTATACCAGGGAACAATTCTTTACTGTGAGGGTGGTGAGACGCTGGCACAGGMTGCCCAGAGTAGCTGTGGATTCTCCATCCCTCAAAGTGTTCAAGGCTGGGTTGGAGAGGTCTTTAAGCACCCTGGTCTAGTAAAAGGTGTCAGGGACAGTTGCACAGCTCCCTCCCAGCCTTACCACTGTGGGGGCAGAACACAAATCACTTGGTGCCTGAAGCCCAGTGAACCTGAAGCACTGGATCCCCTTTCAGCAGGTTTGGAGGGCACTGGTGCCCCACAAATCCACTTCTCCAGTATAGGGGAAGGTCCACTAGGGCAGGAAGAGCACCAAAAATCACCAAGGGATGGTTGGTCAGCAACAAAAACCCTTTTGCATCTACACAAAAGGGACAGCCCTCAGATTTGGAGGCTGGCTTGCCCGGCCACACCCTCTCCCTCCCCAAATACCCAGCTCGAGCTGTTCCACCCCAACTTCAAAGCCTCCCAGCCACCCTGCACGGCCCTAAAAGAGCTGTCTGTGACAGCTAACAAGGAGTGGCACAGATTTGCTTATCATTCATGCCCAGCACCAATTAAAAAGACTTAGTTAAGCAAAATGCAATTACACTGTCGTGGATAAAAGGGATACAATTAATTAAAATGGAACACTTTCCCTTTGGAATGGTGTTATTTTCAGATGCTGCCATCCCTGTCCCTGTTAGTTCCTCRTGATCTGAAGAGATCTGGGATGGGTGGGGAGAATTGGGGGCTTTTAGGTAGTTTTGTCCCATCCCATGGGCTCACATGTATTTATGAGGTAAGTTAGCAAAAACCCTTGGGGACACAAATCTTTTCTGGAGCCCTAAAACACCTTTTCCAATATATCTGCCACTACCTTTCCAAAAAGATGAGCATTTCATAGAGGCTATCTGACACCAAGCTGAGACTTTTCTCCTTTTGGGGAGAAAACTGAGCCTTCTGTCAGCTGTAAAGGAGTGGGGAGCAGCCAGACACTGTGGGATATGTACTGTAGAAGAATTTTCTAAAATTCACAGGGAAGCAACTGGAAAAAGATTTCCCATCTCAAGCCCCTCGGGAAGAGAGAGAGGCTGAAAAGCAAAATGTTAACTAACTAAAAGCCAGTTCTCCAGGTTTCCAAAGCCTGAATCTTATGTTAAATGTATCCATGACACACATCCTTAGCAAAATTATTGATTCTGGATGCAAATGTAAAAAAGGCAATTAATGTGTTAAAGACATCGCATTAAAATRTGCAATAAAGGAATTKGTTTTCTGCATTACATTCACATTACAGATAGGTAAGAACTTTAATACACATGCAGGCTACATCTAAAGCTTAAACTCATCACATCATACATGGGTCAATAATTGTATTTTCATCCCTCTCTTCTGAAGTCTTCTGATGTTTTAGATTACATCACCACAAATCTGCCAGCACATTTCCTAGCTTTTTCTGCTAAACATCATGGTGGAGAGCTGCATCTGGCCTCAAAACTTTTTGAGACTTTTTTTTTTCTGGCTCACTTAGTGTCAGATTTGGTCATATTTTGCTTGGTTAACTCTTCCCACCAGCAAAGGCCCAGCCAACCATCCAGTGCAGAGCACAAGCCTGAGCTACAAGTGTCCCTAATCCTGCAAAAGGACCAGTTTGTCTCTCACAGACACTGGCACGAAGCTGGATCATGCACCAATGCAGGCAGCTACTCTGACACAGAGCTGAATTTAACCCAAAGTGCCTAAACAAACTGTTAATGGTAGCTGCAAATGATTATCCACTTATTTCAGTATTTGTCTTTTTCAAATGTGACCTAAAATCTATAAGTAATTAGTTATTGTACAGGCTACGGTATTGCAAAATGCTTCCCTTCATTTTTTATTCAGAGTCTGAACTATAACTCTGAAATCATTCCAGTCACACAAGCCTTCAAAGGTCTAAATGGAGAGGAAGGGGGGGGCTAATGTCTTGGTATCTTTGAGATTTACAAGAATATTTGAGGATTTTCTGGGGATTCAGTGTGAGATGAAAAAAAAAGAGTTTTGCAGGCAAACAGAGGAACTTATGCTTCCAGTTCAAAAGCAAAGASACATCCAAATAGAGAAAGATTTAAATGTTAAAATGCTAAATAAACATTGCTATTCAGCAGCAGTCTTTGTCTTTTGAGTCCTAGGTTAAAACTATTTCACAGGGACTATAAAAGCTCGTTACTCYCCTTTGTTGGAGCTGAATGAATTTTAACCACAGAAGTTCCAGCATGAAGTAGAATTGCCTCCTAAAACTCCTCCCAAGTCATCCAGGTACCCCAGCAGGGGAAGGCAGGAGAGGATTTTGGGAGCTGTTAAATAAGTTGCTGAATAAGAAAATAGTACACAAATTGCAATCATTCTGGGTTTGAAGGTGGTGTTTTGTATAAATATTAACAAATAAGTGGTGCTATGAAGGTGTTGGTTCCACACCATCAGGGTATCAACAGCACAAGGAAGCACAATTCTGCAATGACCTTGCYTTAGGAAACCCCAGCAGAGTGAAGGGATTCAGAGGGCTTTCAGGCTCAGGCCATAAATCACTCAGAATATAAATTACTGCCTTATTAGAGCAGATTCATAACCGTAATTCTAGATAAATACACAATTAGTCTGATCTCTTCTGATAACATGCCAACAGGAAAAAAAAATACAAGTCACCTCCTACTAAGCAGACTATATATTCAAAGGAGCTGCAGCAAACTTTCACAGATGTTGAGGCCAGCAGGACCACTGTAACAATCCCATCTGACCTTCTGCATGGCGCAGGGCAGAAAAACTCACCTGGGATTTCTTCATTGTTTTGAAACTACAGCTTGTTTTCTAGGAAGGTGCCTTACCTTAAAGTTTTCTGAAAGCAGAGAAAGAACCACATTCCTGAAAAAAAAAGACCATGTTTTTGCCACATTAATTAATGTGCCAGCTGACTCCCAGTAATTCCACTCCTAACCTCTGCTGGGAGCCACCGAGTGCTGTTGCCTAAAGTTCACTCAGACAAGGCTTAAGCGATAAAATAAGTTTTCCTTAACATGATTAACTTCACCTGGCAGGGCCAAGCCCACAGCCAGGTTTTGGAAGAGCTGCTTACTSTTCCAAGGAAGCAGCACAGCTACAAAAGGATGCTGATGCCCTTGCCAGAGTGTAGAGAAACGAGGAATGCACAGCACAAGCCAAGATCAAACCAGAGGTGACCTTGATAGTTTTACTTCTGCTCAGCATCTGAAAGGGTATTTCTGGAAGGCTTTTTTCAGAAAAGCTGTGCCTCACACGAACACTGGGACTCTGCTCTTGCAGCCGCTCTGATTTTAAAATAGATGTTTGAATTTACAGAGTAGTGAAAGCAGGAGCTCGTTGGGAATAGGAGGCTCTCAGTGCATTTCTGAGGCCCTCAGACTCTTTTCTGGGTGGAAATGAGATCAGACTAAACTAAAGTGGCACTGTTTGCATGAGTAACAGCTAATCCCAATTACCCAGGGCTGAGAGATGAGGATCCCAGGGCTAAAAGAACAAGGGTGTTTTTTTCCACACGTGGGTAARTACTGTTGACTCAACTTGCAGGGCTATAAAATTTCTCCAGTAACAAGCAGGGACAGACTCCCACAGCAATGCTGGAGGGAAGGGAAATACCCTGTCTCTGAAAATCCAGTTATTTCATCCAGACTGAAAGAGCTGCACTAGATTATAAAYGGATCTGTCTGTGGTTAAGGGGTGGATGAGAAGAGGAAGAACTCCCTTTGCTTCTCCTGTGTTTATATTCCAAAACTATAAGTTTAAGAGTGGGGAAGTCCCCTACTTCCAGTTTATTTGCTCTATAAGCCTTTTTGAGTCCCCCAGCGCAAGCAGAGGGCAGAAGAAGCTCTTTTCTGGACACAGTGCTCTGGCATGCTCTGACTTCACACATCGCTGACTGGGAAATGTGGAAAAAAAATCACTTTTTCAACATTTTCCTTTTGTTGCTCCTGGTTGTGCAGTGCCACTTCCCATTACAGGCCAGCGTGTCAGCTGTGACCTGCTCGGGGSAGACGTGCAGTGACCCCACGGGACAGGCTCAGCACACTGAGGATGTGAGGGTAAAATGTGCAGTCCTCAGTAAACATGTGGGGCCCAGCTCAGTGAGGGGTCCTGGGTGATGAGACTTCAGCAAAAGGCCTCCAAGCATCACCCAGCAYGGGAGATGAAGCAGAGAGCTGTGACCTAGGTCACATCTGCAGCTGGTAAAAATCAACATCGCTCTGCTGATCACTGGGGAGATATATGGATTGGTTGCTGCTCATCATTCAGCTCAAAATGAAAATTTATTTTGATAAATTTTTTATTTTTTGCCTGGCTTTCTCAAACACTGCTTAGCTCCTGGTGAGTCTGCTCTTGTGTTTGTGTGCTGCCCAGAAGCCTGGGAGGAAGGTGAGAGACCCAGCAGGAGCAGCAAGTCCCTCCTCAAATACCCAGGCAACCAGCAAAAGCATGCACAAGACTGGGAATCCTGATGTTTCCTAGTGCAGAAAACAGTAGGGACTCTTTCCAAAATGGTTATTTAAACAAGGCATTTTCAATTGAGCTGCACTGATTATTAGAAAGCACAGTAATTTCCAGTCTCATGCCACAAAGGCATTATAAAACTGCCGACAACAGCATTTCATCAACACCTCTGGTTCCAGCTTTCTCCCACCTTGACACTTCTGCAGTTTAACCCTAATTATTGCTGTTTGCCCCATTATAATGAATGCAGTCCCAAGCCATCCTTCATCTCTGTACCATCAAGGTCTCAAGGATCCTGATTCCTTCATTTAATGTGAAGTGATGAAATGGGTTCTGGCAACGGAGCCGCAAAGTTGGGAAGCTAAGATTTTGTACAAAAGTACAGAAATGAGTTGCGTAGAGTTCTGATCTGAATTGCTTTAAAAAGACATGTTTCATAGAATCACAGAATATCCTGAGTTGGGAGAGACCCACAGGGCTCATGGAAGTCCAGCTGCTGGCCCTGCACAGGACCCCCAAGGGTCACACCATGTGCTCAGAGCATTATCCAAACGTTTCTTGAGCTCTGGCAGGCTTGGTGCTTCCAGAACCCAAACACCCTCTGGGGAAAGAAGAGCCTTGTCCCAATATCCAACCTAAACCCCTCTGACACAGTTTCACTCCATTCCCCCAGGTCCTGTCACAGGTCACCATGGAGCAGGGATCAGCATCTGTTCCTCCTCTTCACCTCTCAATGCTCCCTGGCAGAGTGCCATGAGGTGTCCCCTCAGTCTCCTCTCCTCCAGGCACGACAGACCGAGTGACCTCAGCTGATCCTCACACAGCTTCCCCTCAAGGCCCTTCACCATCCTCATTACCCTCCTTTGGATGGTCTCTGATAGTTTAAAATCTTTATTGTAATGTGGTGCTCACATTTGGAGAGGAGAAACTTCTCCCTGAATGTAGAAGGGCTAATTCCTCAGCTAACACCAAACCCCAGAAAAAACATGTCTAATGAAATTTAGAACTATCTAAACTAGAACTACCCTATTTAATCAAGTATTTCTGGGTTCCTTCCCCTCTCTTTAGGGTTTTTTTCCCCTTCTATTCGTTTGTACATATTCTGCTCTTCAGCTGTAAACTGTTCCAAGATGTTCATCTGATATGAATTTACAAACCAGATGATAGCCGTCATTTTCACATTAAGGAGGCAAACTCATGTACTGTTTCAAAGGCTTTAACTCTTAATCTCTGTTTTCAGACCTGCATGTACTGCTCTGTTCATATTTCTGCCATTTAGCTTCCAAATACTCAATTTTTTCAAAAGAGATCGTGGTAGATGGCAGTATTTGAAAACACGGATACTGCTAATCAGCAAAATCCTGTTGAATTAAAAGATGAGGATTAAATTATTCTCCCCTAAAATCAAGAGGAAAAGGACCACCCATGTCATTGCAGGCTATCAGTAGCTATCGAGGGAAAAATGTCTGTAAATCAAAGAATACGAACTCATCTCCATTGAAAGCACAAATTAACTGCATGTAACTGAAAGGAGCTCAAAAACTTCTCTKCCTTTGTGTGCTTGACACAGCAGGGGAGTGTTTGTCCTGGCAGCAGCAWTTCAGGTGAGCTGGAATAAGTCAAATATGTAAAATATTGTATCCGAGCCATCCCTTCTGTCTTTGGAGGGTTGCTGAGAGAGTTACCTGGCAGTAATATGATCAGTACATGGATGGAAAAGTAGAGAAGTTCAAATATGAGGGGAACATCCAGCTTTCAAAATGGTCAGAGGAAAAGGAAGTCTAAACTGACTCAGCAGGAAAGAGCAGAAATGCAGGGAACCTCCAATGGAACATCAAAATCAGACATTATTATGAAAACAGAGGGATATTTTCAGGGAGTTAGGGATTAGAAATTAGAGTCTGGGTTTCAGAAGTATTTGTAATCACAATCAAGTCAAAGTCAAGAAAAAAAGGAAGCTCATATCAATTCTAAAAAGTCTTGGCACAGCAGATAGGAGAGCTGGAGCAGTAAGAGGCTTTTTTTGCAATCTAAAAAAACAAAAACTTGAGCTTGAACCAAAATGCTTTTTTTTCTGTTTTCTTACCAAAACTAAAAGCAAAAATATGTCCATTTGCAGGGAAAGGAAGTRCTAAAGATTTCACCAAGTTTGCATATCTTTTAAGTCAATCAACAGTCATTTAGAGGTGGTCCTGACAGCGAGGAAAGCAACCTTATCTACCCCAGGCAGAAGTGGCCAAAAAAAAAGGAGCTCAGCCCACCCAGACCAGTGTTTGTGCCACACTAAAACCAAATTAATCTTAATGTTCCTGTACCCACCCTGCCAGTAAGCACTTCTGAGCATCATAGCTAATTTCTAGAAATTTTGTCAATGGTGACCATCTGTCTTTGGGAAAACACGAAAAGGGGGATTAGTAACAGACTGGCAGGGAATACTGGAAAACTGGCAATATATTTTACTGAGTACAGATGCAAACACAATGAGGATATTTTTTTGAAATTAAGGGAAGAGTAGGAAATTTTGCAGTGCTCTCCTGAGTTGGTTTTTTGGATTTTTTTTCCCCCCTTGCCACATCAGTGGGGAAAAAAAGGCTGGCAGGTGAGAAGACTAATAATAGGGTATAAATGTACCATTTTGGGGAGTTTCCCTGGGGTCTGCTCCCCCTCTTTTACTGCTCAATTGCCACCATTGCTGCACGTGAGGTGCATGTTTATGCTGCTGCTGAATGAATGCACAGATGCATCTCTGTTATCCTGAGAAGCACAAACTGCTTTTTTTTTAACAAATCCATTGCCCAGTGCACAAAAACACCTAACGAGCTCCTTCTGCCTCGTTTGTTGGAATACTGCACCTTCTGCTGAGACTAAGATAAACCAGAAACAGCACAGAAACCTCCTGGAAAAGCTAAATGGGAGGACTTAATTGCCTCAGCAGTTTTGCTTCCCAAATTAGAGGGGGTTTACAGATGAGAAGATTTTAAAGGGTGCCAATCACAATGAGAGAGATTTCTGTTTGATGGTTGAGWCATCTCCAAGGCCRTGTTCATTGCAGAAGGGGAAAATAYTCAGWGRACTGCCAAAAATGTCATCCAGGGAGGGAACCTCTCCCCAGATCTTGTCTGCACTAATAAGAATTTGCTGGCACWTCTGAAGGCAGATGTATCTTCTGCTGGAAAAAGTCTTTCCCATTCCCTCAGTGAAGGAAGACACGCTCTTYGCTTGGTGTAAATCCAGATACTGCTGCTCCTGCTAGCATCAAAACATCATTAAAAATCACAGCCTGAGAGGCATTCCTGCAGCAGGRGAAGTCTCTGGCAAGAGGCAGTCTTTGGCTGGAGGCTGTGGCTTGGGAAGGGCTCTGTGACATTGCTGAAGGGGACATAGGGACCAGCAAGTCCCCCAGAGCGGGGCAAAAAGCATGAAGACTCATTAACCAGCCAAATCTGCAATTAGTAGGGCAGTGTTAGGCAATGAGCACCATCTGCAGGAGTGGGGGCTGGCTGGGATTGCTCCCACATCTCTCTGCTCCCCTYTTTCATCRGCACTCCTGGGCATCAGCCTGGAGSTAGCCAAAGTGATGGAAACACTTCCCCGACTTTGACAGACTTTGGATCCAGCTTTCCATGACATTTTATCCTCTTGTACTATTCCAAAAGGTCCTTCATGGCAGCCACGAGGCTGAGATTTTCAACTCTACTCCCATCACTTTCAACAGAGACTTTTCTTCCACCTGCCGAGACAACCCCGAGCCACGCGCATTAATAATTAAATAACAGCTGAGCACCAGGGGAGGGCAAGTGACAAAGCTGCCAAAATCCTTCCAAGATATTTTGACAATCCAACAGCCTGAAAAGATTTTAAATGAGGGTCTGGCCCCTTGTTACTCTCTGGCTTTCTCCCGCATATCTTTAAGCATCACACRGATTACGCATCATCCATCCCGGAGATGCATATTGATGTCATAACAATATTTCCCAAGCCGGACCACACAGCACCGAGCTGCAGACAMTGTGATTAACAACTGCTTTGGCCACTGTGCCTTCCAGACTCCCATCAAAGTAGGATTTGTCCCAATTTATCAAACCCAAGCACTCTTTGCTGCCGTTCTTGTCTGTGTGGAGAAGATCCCAAACGTTCATCCCGGATGCTGCGCGCGGCTCTAACCTTTCAGCGGAGTCTGCCGGGAGCTGCTGCTCATTTATATACAAAGCACAGCAGGTAAAAGGGCAACTAAACATAATTTACCTGGAAGAGAGGTTAAAAGTGGTTTACCAGCTTGATGGTGTTTGGCAAGAGAAACAAGACATTAATTAACACCTACCCATTGATTAATATTGACCAGGTTTTTGCCTTGTGCAAGTTTTAAGTAGGTGATGCTTAAATTTATTTTTACTTAAGTTTTCGCTGTGCCAAGAATATTTTGGCTGAACTTTGATCAAACATAAGCTTTATTCTGGCCTGACATCCTAACACAGAGAAGATCTGCACCTCCACTGAGGACTGCAAGCGCCGCTGCTCCGGGAGGTGCTCCTGCCCTCAGTGGGAGAGTGCCCTGGGACACCCTGATCCAGCACCACTAACATTAATAAGCYTTGTCACTGCTCCCAAACTCTTGTAGCCAAATCCTGCTGCCTGCCAGGCTGGGGCTTTCTGACATGCTCTCCTTGCCTTGGGAGCCATCTGCCCAATTTCACTGCGGGCATGTTAGAAAAACCCAGCATAAAGACAYAAATCCTCTGTTCCTTTCAAAGGCAGTTATTTATGTAGCAGAGGCATCCTCCTGGTGCCATTGCAGTGACTGCAATGCACTGTGGGGTATTTGCATGATCTCAGCACCCCGGGAGCCCTGATGATCCCAGAGACACCATTTGGGCTATTTCACCCCAAATCAGAGAGAAGACCTGTGCCATGCTTTGTGATTGTCCTTGGATGTGTGTGACACGGTGAAAATATCCTTATTACCTGGGTGGTCCTCTGGGAACAGGAATATGGTCTCAATCCCTCCTCTGAAAGTGCCGGGTTTATCACTTCTCACCCATCCATGGCACATTTAATTTGGCAATGTGAGATACAAACAAAATTAAAGCCAMTTATTCACCCATCTGAGGCAGGAGGAAGCCAGGATTCCTGCAGTTAACAGACACCATGGCKTGCACATGAATTTTTCCCAAAAAATCGCCCCATGAGGCCCAAAACTCACCCACAGCCAGGATCTTCCAGGTTTGAGGATATCCCATTCCAAGGAGAGAGGTAATTCTGGAGCTATGGTAGTAGCACCTAAGCCTGATCTTCCTCCAGGAACTGTCTTTTGGGCCAGCCAAAGCCCATGGAAGCAGCTTCTGCAAAAAGCAGAGCAGGTGGGAAAAGCCTTCTGGAAACAAAGACAAAGACTTAAAGTTGTGTCTGCCTTGGCAAGCCTTGAAATAGAGCCCTTGCTTTGTTTTGGGCTTTTTTAGTCACTCTTTAACTGGTGTTTCTTAAAAAGAGACCACTTTTGAAACTTGAAAGATATTTTTTCCAAATTGCCATAATTTTTCTCATCCTCCCAAAATCTTAGTTTTTTCTTGACTTAAATTTTCCATGAATAAAAACCCTCTGCAACTTTGAAAAGTACTTTGATTCAAAGTTTTAATAAAAAACCTTTGAGGCATCTTATTGTCCTTGCCTAGAGGGGAGAATACTTGTTTGCTTGYTGGCCGGGTGGAAAATGCTGACAGTAATGGCAGCTTCAGGAAAAATTAATTTTTGGGCAATGAGGTTTTATTTTAGTCCTGGCAATTCAAAAAATTTGCACATGGAGGTTTATAACTTCAACTATAGGAATATTAAAGCAAGTGTTTGTTTAAATTTAAGGTATTAAGAGATTTCAAAGCACTGAAGAATCAATCAGTCAATTTTCTGTTCCCATCTTCCATTTCAAAATGGGATGACTTTGCCCTCTGGAGTGATTCTGTCCACTTCAAGTTTGACTTGACTGTTGTAGAACAGGTGAAACAATCTTCAGCATGATTTTCATCAAACCAAACATTCTGAAAACAGCAAAAATATTCAATTTTTTTTTTTTTTTTCAATGCAAAGCCAGTCCAGCATGCTCTGATCCCACCAGGGAGGCTGCTGGCTTGGCCACTGCTGATGGGCACCCTTGTGCAAGTTTGTTTTTGTTGGATTCATTGGGTTGCTGGGTTGGTTTTAGGAATAGATCAAAATAACACATCTTGCCCATGACAGATCAATAACCCAACATTGTCTTGGCCTGTGTCCTGTCCTCCTACCTGCCARCCACTGAACTAGAAAAAGCATTAAAGGACTCTGAAATCAGCCCTAGCTTAAGAAATGTGCAGCAGACAGATCTTTCTACTGTTGCAGAAGCACAGTTTGTTCTCTGTGCTCCARAGCCCCCAGAAAGCATCCTGAAAACCATGCCTCAAAATGTTCTGCAGCTTAGCCTTAAATGCTGAGCAGAAATGAAGCAAGCTCAGCCTTTAGGAGTTGCTTCATGGCTCAGGCTTTTTCAGCACTCCCACCTTCTGCCAAGGGCTCAGGGTTTGCTCATATTTTATGATTGTACACCAGGGAGAGCTGGTMTAGTGATCAGTTGAGAGATGAAGAGTATTCCTAATATACGAGGTAAACAGAAGGATGAAAACTATTTAKATCTTTGGTTTAAGGAGAAAAAGTTATTTCTTTGCAATTGAAACCTGGCCTCTCCAAAACAGAGGCAAGGCTGAATTTGCTCCATCCCTTTACAGGCAGATCAGTGCACCAGGCTGCAGCCACTGCTTGACTGACACAGAGATTTAGGAAACTCTGTGAGGAATGAGTCACGTCCCTGTAGGAGTCTCCCTCAGCCCCAGYGTGGGCACAGGACAGCAGCCTCTCCTCTGGACGGATGTACAGTCAGCACATGAATAAATTGTAGCTCTCCAAGGCTAATAACTCAGCCAAATCAGTCCCAGTTTTCACAGAAGCGCCCGGCTACACTCAAGGAGACCCATTCCCCTGCCAGGATTCATTTGCCTGCCCCCAGCTGCTTTGACTSTGCAGATGTTAAAAATAAAGTTGCAATGATTGTTTGCTAGGGGGAATAAAGAGTTTGTGCACTATCATATTGCAGAGCGAGCAGGCTGGGGCAGATCACAATCTCCCCCACCCATATATAGGAAAAAAAAAATACATGAAAAGTAATAGATCTGCTAACCCTTCTGCCCAAAGAGAGGCCAAGGTTTGGAGTCAACTCTCTGGAAGGCAAATATAGAAATCCTCTTTAATCACCAAGAAACCTGGACACCTCTTTAATTATCCATGCCGATCACCTCAGCAGCCTGGCCTTGTCTGAGTGCTCACCCAGGGCTGTGGGGAGCAAATGTCCTGTTGAATCCTGGTCCCATGTACCCTTGGATGTCACCAAGACTGAGCAGTCTCAGCCCCTGCCAAAAAAACTCACTTTTCTGACACTCATTTTTTATGGGCTTCTACAAGCTGCCAAGAAAGAGGTTTTCTTTCAGGGAGAATCAGCTGAAGCAGCAGGAGGACATGAAAAATGCYCCTTCTCCCCCCACTTTCTCATTCATCGCTAAATTAATGAGAAGCATTTGCAAAGGACACAGCACGCTGGGTTTCCCCCTCCCACGTAACCCCACAGGTAAACAGCATCACCARGGCCTGGCTTTGTGACAAAAGGCACCCACCGTGGCCAGAGCCAAGTCTTTAAGAACTGTTCTTCAATTAAATTAAAAACATTTCTTGGAACAGCATAATTCAGAATCTAGGCTTAAGGGAGGATTTCTGAATGCCGAATAACCCATTTATTAAAAGTTWAAAAACCCACCCTTAGTTTATTACCTTCTATTCTGAGGTGAGAAACTTATACCCAACCTGTGCAGAACGCAACTATATTGACTACAAATAGGATTATTCACAGGAGCTTTTCATTTGTACGTTTTCTGTGGAGCTTGAAGGTCACACATTAAAAAGGGCTACAACTTCCTTCGAAAAACAGCAAGGGAGAATGCATTACCTCTGCTGCTGCTGCTTAAGCAAGGAAACAATAAATGCCTTTCTTAAATGGCATAAATTGAGCTGTGCTGATGTTTCASAAAGGCACAAATTGGTTATCTTATTTAAGCACCAGGCTGTTTGCTCCTGGATGAGATCTGAGCCRCTCCACCATGACAGACAAGATTAACTCAACATCTCTGGGGTGGGAAGGGCCAGCTCAGAGAGCCCAGCACAGCTTGTCTGGCCAGTTAAAGGATGTCTGCAGGGGCAAATCACTCCATCCCACACATGCAGYACTTTGCCATCTCTGACCCAATGATCTGAGCCTCCCGAAGCTGAGATTTGACATGACCGAGACAGAAGAACCTTTTGCCCCTTCAAGGATCCCCCTGGGCACTCTGAGGTTTAGAGAACCTTCCATGTGCCTGCTGTGCCTGAGCAAAAAATGGAAAATAGGCAGCCAGGAATTCCTGCTGGCACCAGATCCCGCAAGCCCTGCCTGAGGTCKGCAGGCAGCTCACAGAGGTGACACAGATGTCACCTGTCTGCCCTGTTTCTAGGGCAACAAGTCCAAACCCCTCCAAGGTGTGGGAGTGCTGCAAAGACGAGGTGATGTTCTTTSCCATCTCCCTTCCCAGCCCTGGGCAGCATCAGTGACAGGCACCACACGCCTGAGGACCCTCTGTTCTTGCCAGGGATCCTGTTTAGGAGCAAAATGAACTCACCTTGGTCGTGCCTCTGGTCTCTGCAGTAATTAGTTGTGCCCCAGAGGATTCCTGTGCCAAAAATCACACATCTGAAGAGTCCCTTTCATTTTGAATTAATTTTCAGATATTTTAATTGTCTCCTTCAGCACACTTCAATGACATCTATCTTTTAAAAATGCCTTAATTAAAAGCCAGGCTTTCAGAACTTTGAAGGACAGCAGTGGAAGTGTCACGGGGCAGATGCACAGACTCTTACCCCACCAGACACCAAGGGGGTTGATGATATTTTTTTTTTTTTAAGAAAAGGAGTTGAACTCTCTCGTCCACAAGACACCTGTTTGTGTTACCTGTTACCAATTTTTTTAATTCTTGGGACCTGAAACATTTAATAATGTAGCTCCAGCCCAATACAGAAGCAGCACACATGAAGAACCTGTGATTAAAAACATGCCAATTTGTTTCTGGAAAACATTACTGAGTGTTCCCCAGCTCCTGCTTGCAGCAGGGATTGAATGACCARCCATGAATACCCAGGGAACAGGATCAGAGGTTCATGTGGAGACCTCTGGAAGGTRTCTAAGGAGAAAGAAAACAAATTACTGTCTCTGCTGAGTACACCATCCTCTCTGTTGGATGGGGCTCCTGGAAGGGCTCATCTCACTCAACCCCAACCGTCAGCCTGCCATGTGTGGAGCCACAAGGGGGGATCCCTGTAGGACCCTGGACCTGCTGTCTGCTCAGCTGGAAACCACATTTATTGAGGAATTACTTGTCCTTTAAAGAGCCACAATCACTCACGACTCCCTGAAAGCCATGGCTTGAAGGCCCTGCCTGAAAGGAATGGTTCTTGCTACCCCTCTTCTGAAATTGTCCAGCATGAACAGACTGAAATCAGTGAAGAGGAAAGGGGCTGAGTGTCARGGCTGGAAGAGATTTCTGGGACCAGAGGTGCCATCCAAGAACAGCTCCACAAATTTGCATTARCAAGCACCAACACACACCGAGTACAACAGGAGCTTCTTCTCCCAATGCACGTACTGCACCCTGACCAGAAACCCTCTCCTGCCAGAGTGAGAGCCACCCTCCACCTGGCACCAGCAGGTTTTATAAACCTGGGCTGGTGACTAGGGCCATCTGCAATCCCAGTTTTTCCTGCCTTAAGTACCACTAATGTTACAACTCCTGGCCCTGTGGTATGTGAAGAAGCCACCCAGTTTGTCTCTCAAAAAAGGATGCAGAACAAACTTTTCTCAGAAGAAGCTGTAACTTATGCACCTTCTGTGATTCTTTTTTCTCACTACTTCTGACATTTTGGCATGTTAGCTTTGTTCTGGACTATTACAGCTCCTCCTCTCAACTGTGGGAAGGAAAGCTGGGTGGGTGAAAGATCACAGTCAAAAGAGAGTGGTAATGGGGCAGCAGCACAGCCAGGCTGTCCTCCTCAGATGTTGGGCTGCTTGTCTGTAAAGCATCAAAGAAAAACCCAAAAATGGTTTTGGGACAAGGACATTTAGCCCAAGATAATGCCATACTGAAGATCTCAGATATGTGATCCCACACAGGCAGGAGCCATCCTGCTGGACTCAGCCTCTACGAAAACAGCTCACACTAGGAGGAAACAGTCCCAGCTGTCTAAGCTAACCTTTGTCAGTAATAGGAAGGCTGCTGACTTCCTGGGAGCTCCCCAAACTCACATCTGTGTGGTCCCTCAGAGCAGGATGCAAGGCATGGGTCAGCTTTGCTTCTTAGCATCTTCATCAGGTACCACACGATGACACAGATTCTGAATACTAAATAAATCATGTCTTTCATAAGCATTTATTGCTCATTAGTTTGGACACCAAGCTAATGAATGACTCATTTGTCTCCTAAATCCCTAATGACCATTAATTAAGGAATTAACCCAGCTTGCTGAGAAATGGAAGACAACAGCCAACAATTATATACAGATATACACAAAAATTCGCAGTTATTTTTAAGATTSCAGGATGCTTTGTCAGGGAATTGCAATCGCTCACCAAAGCGCTGTTCTTTAATTTTCAGYTGGAAAGCTTCAGAGCATTTCTCCTGGCAATTGCTAAGTGGCTGAATGATTGCTCCCCATTGACAAACGAGGGGCTGGCAGGTCGCAGGTGGTTATGTGCATTCATATAAAGCAGCACAAGGCGAGCCAGCGCTGCTTAGATGTGTGTGTCACCTTTTCATAACCACAAAGAAAAATGCCTCCAAAGGTTTCCAGTGTTTTGCTTATTAAGCAGCTGACTGATTGCTCCAGACTGGCGAGTGACAYGGTGAGAGGTGCCAGGTGTTGCTGCTTCCTGGTGTGCCAGAGCTGCCCACCTTCCATGGATTAGTGAGGGGCACAGTCAAAAAATGAAGATTTTGGTGGCTTAAATAATTTTAAGGACCCATTAGGCGATGCGTTCTTGTTGACCCAAGACCCCTCCTGCTATGGAGCAGCTCCTTCTATTCACTCTGAAAACAACAGAAAAAATACTTGAGTGGCCACTGGAGACACAAAAGTTTCCATGGAGGCAGCCAGGGGRCTCCGTGTAATTGGGTATCAGGTGAGAAAGCATTAGGAATTATTTTTTTGTGTTTCCCTTGAACCTGCTGCTCAMCAGTGAATACTTGTGTTCAACAGCACGGTGAATAATTCCTGCATCACTCCATCTATCACCTTCAAGATGACACAACTTCTACCTYGTCTCCCTCACAGTCATTTATTTTCCAAGAGGAAAAGTCCCACTCTGTTTAGTGTTTGTCATACTCTTGCAYGCCCTTGGTCATCCCTTTCCCTTCCCTGCATCTCTCCTGATAGATGAATAGCACTGTTGGCTTCAGTGGAATTAGTAGAAGTATGAATTTGGGATTGCAGTTAAAAGTTTGTTGGTTTCATGAGTGGGTTTTAACTTTTTCAAGTCACACGCACTCACGTAATTTCAGTAATGCTGAGCTGGATTAGAAAATGTTCTGGTTGGATCACTACAGGCTGCAAAAACACAGCTCTTTGCATGAGCTAAATTACCTGGATCCCTCAGGAGCCTGCAAGATCCCAGTATTTGATGATGCAATAGCCAATACGTGCCTTTGAACTTCACAATACTCAATTTATACCCTGTAATTTACATATTCAAGYGTTGGCTGTACACCTTTGCTGATGGGTGAAAATGAGACCTCATATTGCCAAAACAAAGCATTCCAAAATCAGGCCAGACTCCATCCTGATTTCAGAAAACATGTACAGGTGGAATGTTCCTCTGGGAGAAGGTTTTTTAATCTGTGATTTCTGAATCTGTGAGGTCTGCTGAGCTCACGTTTCCAGGATTTTTGGATTAGCTTCTGTCTTTTGCTCAGCTCATTGTGGTGACTCAACCTCTGATGAGGGTTTTGCTGCAGAATCTTCTCTCCAGACACTTCCCCAGGGTCTGCCTCTGCCTTGCCCGTGCTGTCCTGTGGTATCCAAAGGCAGAGGGCATTTTGTGTGGGATTATCACCATAAAATTTATAAAAAACACCCCAGTGAATGCAAATTTAACCAAATTTGTAACTTCCCCTGCTTAAGCCACTGGTGAATGGGTCAATGCTCAAGATCTCTGTATGTTTGATGGAGTGGAAAAAAACATTTCCCAACTAGCCCTGGTTAATTATARCCTCATTAACGGGAGAATGGACTGCACCGAGCCACTGGCAAATCTAGGCTGCCACAAAGGGAAAACTGGGAAAAGCCACAGATTTCATGACCTGTGGCACTTCCAGGCTGGAATATCTAYGGCAGTTCTCATGAAGAACCCACCCAGAAATCAGAATTGTGTACACAAATATGCCTGAGCGTGTATTTCTGATTTTCCACATGTGATAATTGGCAGTAGGTGATGCCACCCCCAGCTGTCCCCCAGCATGGGACAAAACAATCACCATGAACCTGGACTGAAAAACAAAACCCACAGGGTTTGRTGTTTCAGAATGACATGATGGAGCAGCAAATCCCTTGGGCTCTGAGCCTGCAGTTCCTGGGTGAGAGGTGTAAAATGAAGGTAGAAATCATCAGTTGGGGTGAATATAAAATATATACATGATTAAAAGCAGGCTGGACTCACCCAGGACCCAAACACCTCCACGCTTCAGTGGCCACTTCAGCTAGAAGCCCTCTAATTTATTTTTTTTTAATAAACTGGTGTGTAAGCAGGAGGAAAGGCCTGGTGCATGGAGTAATTTTTAATTGATTAATTGACTTAATGAATTGCCTTTCATTATTTGCGCTTTCCTCCTGGCCTTCTCCCATCCTCCCAGGCACAAAGCAGTGCAACCCAAACTGCTGGCAGAAGCAGGATGAGAGCAAGAACAAGCGTTGAAGGTGGGTGTTTGGCAGCAGAGCCGGGCGCCTGCTCCRTGTTCATCACTGCTGGGAGGACAGCAAGGAGCCAGAAAGTTTCATCATGTCCAAAAGAAAAGAGCAGAGTAATGAAAGACTGCTCAGACAGTGCTGCGGGGTGCCGAGGGTAATAAATCAACCAGAGAGAGAGTCAAAACAAACAGGAGCAAAAACCTATTTTTGTGCTGAATTTTGAGCTTGCTTTGTGTAAGTTTGGAAGCACTTGGGGAGGGCAAGTCTTTGCTTTTATATAAAACATTTGCAGTAAAATTCCAGTTTGCCTCCAGGCTCTTTTTAAATCCAGATTGATTTTTTTTTAAAAAATCAAGAATGATCCTTCCACAAAGGATTTTGTAAATGGTACATCTACAGAAATAATATTTTAAATAGGATTACTTTTTTCCCAAATTCTTTCTTTAAGTAAAATTCATGTTTATTTACATGTGCAATTTGAAAAAACATTGACCAGAATCCTCTTAGCAAAAACCTTGGCCACAGTGTAATGAAGGGGATTTTTGTTCTAGATTACAATGAGGACCGAGATTAATCACAACATGATTTTGAGAAACAGCTGGATTTTTGGCTAGAGGGGAGGGAGTTTAAAAATAAAGTTGGCATAAAGATGAAAAAAACTTAGACATTATGTTTAGCTAATTAGGTAATTATCCTGTCCTAGCAGTCTGCACGAAATGAAAATACTCTTAAACGCGCATCAAACTCCTGCAAATTTCCAAAACGTGTTTTGGAAGCTGTTTTGCCTTCTGATTCCTTCCCTGAATTTCTCTTCTTTGCTCAGCCCAGCCAGTGATGGATTAAATCCCCTCTGTTCACTCCTGGGGGAGAGATGCAGGTGTGGGCCTGCCCTGGTGGAGCTTCCCAAGCCTGAGAGCAAACCTGGCAGCTGTCAGGAGGGACATCCTGGTGCTCAGCAGCTCCTCTTCCCTGCTCACACACCCCAAATTGCACAAAGAAGGACTATTTTACCCCCTTTCCCTGTTGGGAAACACGAAGACCAACCCTTTTCTCTTAGGGCAGAGGAGGGGTATTTTTACGTTTGTAATCAAAGTTGCAGTTTGATGTGTTGGTTTTAGCTCAGAAATGAGGAGCCTCCTGGCCCAGACTCTTAGCAAGAACTGGCTAAAAAGAGATTTTCACAACCAGGGTGAGAATGAAGGTTTAAGCACCCACTGCTCAGTGATGGCATTGTGAGGTCCATGGTTGGACTTGGTGATCTTAGAGGCCTTTCCCAATGTCAGTGATTCCATGATTCCATGACCTTGGGTCACCATCAGGTGATTCCTTTGGAGTGGGACCAACTGAAGAAGGAACAACAGAAGAACATGAGGAAACAGGGAGATTCAGAGGGAGAGAGATGGCCACTGGCAACCAAAAAATGGAACTCTGTGGCGGCTCATCAAGCTGTGTTTGTCTGGTGAGGAGCAAAGGGGGTGTGGGGGAAGCTGGAGGAAAGATGTGACACCGGAGGGKGATGGAGCGGTGATGGCTTGTCACTGCTCTACAGAAATGGCACGTGGGACAGAGGCACAGCCTGGGTGMCAAGGGCTTGAGGTGGCCACTAGAAAGCCACGAGGATATGTCAAATAGACAGGCTGTGACTGGGATTTGGGAGATCAGCACTGGACCATGAGCCACCAACATCCTCTGAAGTCTGCAAATGAAAAGACTTGAGAAGCAGTAGAGGGAGAAGAGAAGGGGCACAAGGGCAAAGCTGTGTGGAGCTCTGACATAAATACAGAATGACAGCAAGGATGGTCCAGCAGGGATGGCACCACTCCTTTACCACTTGGGAGARCTGTCCTCCCCAAAGAGCTGTGAGGAGCAGGAGGATCTGCTCTGCCAGTAGGGCTCAGGAGGGAGAGGACTCAGGGCTGCAGGAACAGCGGGGGTTCAGCCCTGGACAAGGCTCAGAAGAGCTCAGCTTGGACCTTACCTCACCCACTGCAGAATTTCAGAGAAAGGGAAAGAACCTCAGGGGAAGTTACAAAAATATCAACCCTTAGAGTTAGTCCTCTAAGCTCAGGCACACTGCTACAGTTGAGGCAATCCTGATCCCTTCAGAGACTGTTATCTCCTGGGAATTTACCCACCCAGAGCATCATTTTAARCCCCATTGCTGCATCAACACCTGTGCTCTGGGGCTTTGCTCTGCTGCACTTTTTGGATAAAGGCAGCTAATCCCACATCAGCTGGACATGAGTTTGGTGAGACCAAACCATTCCCCCTCCAAAGCCCTCTGACCCTCAAGCTGCAATTCCTGACAATCTCCCCCATCCTCCTCTACCAGGAGAGATATTTTCATCTGCAGCTGTACAAAACATCAGCAGGTATCACCACACACTTCTGCGCTACAATGTGGGGATTTCAGAGCTTGCAGAACCTCGGCAAGAACTGTGTCATTTTGACAACACTCTCCTCCAACTCCTGCACTGAGACTCTCCTGGATTAGTGTGGGGTGTCAAAATGAATAAATCAGGCAAACGCCTTCATCCCATGCCTGTTAGATCAAGTCTGGCCTGCACAGTAAAAGCGAGTTTGATGGGCAAGGAGTGGTAAAGTGACCTCATAGGAGGAAAATTAAGAGGGCAGAGCTAACTGCAGTGGAATGGGATAACATCAACCACAATCATGTGCCTTTGCCAAAGATCTGGTTGAAGTGGGCAGCAAAAACCCAGCAGCAGGGTTGGGCTCTTGTGAGCGTGTCAGCCAGCACGAAGTTGGTGAGGAAAAAAAAGACCCGTCACCTGAGCTGCAGGGGACAAAGAGGGACACATCTCTGCCCACTGCCTGCAGGAAGGAGAGAGGCCAGGGACAGTAATTTCTCCTCCCTGTACTACTAAAGCCTCTGGTCTGCTCATCAACCAGCACACATCTGGTCAGCCACACCAATAAATCAATACACACTGATTTTGTGAAGCCAGTTCCTCACATGTAACCTACTACACACTTCGGTAAAGAGCTGTAACAATTTCCTTAAAACATCCATTCATTGGAGTCCAGAATAAAACACGTCTTGTTCAGCACAGAAAGGATGTGGACCTGCTGCAGTGAGTGCAGAGGAGGTCACAAAAATGCTCAAAGGGCTGGAATCTCTGCTGTGGAGACAGGCTGAGAGAGTTGGGGTTGTTCAGCATGGAGAAGGCTCCAGAGAGAACATAGAGCAACTTCCAGTACCTAAGTGGGCTACAAGAAGACTGGAGAAGGACTTTTTACAGGGCTTTTAGT
Organism: Malurus melanocephalus; assembly: GCF_030028575.1. Lineage (NCBI taxonomy): Eukaryota > Metazoa > Chordata > Aves > Passeriformes > Maluridae > Malurus > Malurus melanocephalus. Next base: position 386,034 of record NW_026623521.1, read on the forward strand.
GATAGGAAAGGGGGGATGGCTTCAAACTGAAAGAGGGCAGATTTAAGTTCGATGAGGGAGAAATTCTTCATTGTGATGGTGATGAGACATGGGAACAAGTTGCCGAGAGAAGTTGCTGGGGATGCCCCATCCCTGGAAGTGTTCAAGGCCAGGTTGGAAGGGACTGAACAATCCAGTCTAGTGGAAGGTGTCCCTGCCCAGGGCAGGGGAATTGGAACAGGATGGTTCTTGAGGAAACCATTCTGTGAGTCTATGATTCCTAGTGACATTTCAGTCCTCAATGAAATCTCTTCAAACCTATATTTTTCCTGCAACAAATCTCAGAAATACTCTCCAGAACAGTCATTCTTGCTCTGGTTTCTCCTTGGACTCGTGTTTTCAGCATCCCTGTTTAAAAATCCTGTCTCAGAGGTTTGACTTGCGTGTGGTGAGYCGTGCCCAGGAGCACTTCACTAATTGCTGTATGACCAATGGCCCTGGTAGTACATCACAGTTTCAACATCCTTGGCTCAGGTGCAAACAGAATTTCMTAAGAGTCTCACGATTTCGACAGCCCATTGCTGTGGCAGGGAGGAGATGGGTAACTCATCAGCTGCAGAGCTGTAAGGCATTGCTCTCTTCATCCTCAGTGTGAGGAACCACGTCAGCATTCAAGCCTTGTCTGGAGAGGCTCCTCACCCCACTGTCAGTGTGTGACCCCAGCTACTTGGTTCTGAACTACTGAGACTTGGTAAAAAATTATCCTTGATGGATAAACTTCCCAAACTTCCCAAACGTTCACACGCTGCTGTCAGACGTAGCAGATTTGACTGTTATTGTATGAAACAAGATACTAATAGCTAATAGGCAATTTATTTGGTGCTGTCAGCTTCATGATCGTCCACCTCAGAGACATGGCCTAAGAAAATGTGAATAAAATGTATGGGCCAGATTCTCATCTCTGCAAATCTGCCTCRTTATCTCTATTTGCACATGGGAGATTTTCATAATCTGATACTTAATTCATGTGGAGAACAAATGCCAGCCACTGAGAATGAAGCACTTCATCAAAAACAGAAGGATTGCCCTAAAACACTTGGTGTACAAGGTGGGAGTTTAGTGTGGTGGCAGAAGGGTTCAGAAATTATAAACTAAGCTTAATTTCCCATCCATATTGAAGACTGACTCTCCCATGGGTAGCCCTGAGTGTAAGAGCAAGTCTGTGCTTGAGCAGCTTCTGATGTGTGTCTGTTGAGTTTTTTTTTATGAAACTCAGGTGAGGGAAAAGCTGGGCACTCAGACACATGGCCCATGCTTGCTCAGGTCTTCCCAAACTGATGCTGGCCTGTGGTGAGGAGGGGCGGGGCAGAATTTTCCATCAAGGACCTCAACRGATTTTGGGTCCCTTGAATACTGACACACTTGAGGTTCCTCAGAGCAGGTGGTGGTGTGGTGGCCTGCTCTCACACAGAGTCACCCAGTGACAAAAACAGTCAAAAATTAGCAGCCACTCCTCACAATAACAATGTGTGTAATGGGTCCAGGATTCATAAAAGACATAACACTGCTGAAATACTGCCCATCTCCTTTCCTTCCACTATCGAGTGGAACGTTCTTGCACAGAGAGTTTTTCTCAAATCATGCTCCATCTTGCTGGATGCAGGAAGGAGTGTTCCCCAGTGTCCAGCCTGGGCCAGGACAAGGGCTGCTTTATCACCATGCACCTGCAACCAGTGTAGAAAGGAGACCTTATGGACCAGCGAAGAGTTCACCCCATTTTTCCACACCCATCAGTTCATTACTTCACGGCCCAAAATGTTCTGCTTGTAAGTCTCTTTGAAGAGGTCTAAGTAACTTTCATGGTGCTCCATCAGAGCACCAGGTTTCAGGGCTATTCCTTTTTCCAAGCTTCCCTCGTTTGCATTCCTGGTGACAAGGGCTGGCGCAGTGCATAATGACAATTTCATACCTGTTTATTATGGGGAAGGACACAGGCATCTGCAACTGATTTGACAGGAGACAGCATGACAGCTGTTTTACAGGATTCTCCATTGAAATAGCAAATGAGAGGCTTGCTGGCATATATGGGGCATATTTATATCCTAAACAAAAGGGCAATAACACACATAGTGACAAGCCTTGTTTGTACAYAGCTTTCAGCAAGTTTGTGCCAAGCGCTGGCTCCCAGCCAGGCTCGCGGCTGGTACAATCTGGCACAGCCCCGCCGACTCCAAGGCAGCTGCATCAATTTACACCAAGAAGAAATGAGGTATAATTTTCTCAGTTACTCACCAGAATTACAAGATGGTGGGGGAGAAGAAATGATGATGTGCAGGAAGGCTGGAGGCGAGCAGCATCTCAGCCCACCATGTGCTGCAGGGGGATAGGTTTGGGTGTTGCAAGGCTGGGCTGTTGGATTTGTGTATTTTGGGGTTTGTAATAAAGATAGAAACAATTTACAAACCACCCATAGCTGCCTGCATCCAGWGTGGCAAATAGAACAGCAGCCCATTGTTTTCAGCCTGTTTAAATGGGAGGGTAYGGTGGGAAAAGCTGCACTTCCATCGGTGCTTCCTCACAGGGAAATGGAAACGGGGCTCTCCTGCACCCCAGGGTCTCTAATCATTCTGCAAACAGCAATTTTCTCATGCAGGGAAGAGARATATGGAGATCACCTCCAGCCCACACTTAGTCCCTGACCATCTGTATAATGCCAGAGGATGCTTCAGGGAGGAGGCTGATGGCAGTAGCCTGTGGAGGCTGAAGCACGACATTAGTGATCACACCACTGAGCTGAATTTTGGCTAAAACCAGCAAGGGAACAACCTTTGCCATACCATTAGTGGTTTTTTTAACAGCAGCACACTCTCAAGAGCACAGTAAGTATTAATGCCATTTCCAGACAGTATTTCAACATGTTTTATAGAGGTCTCCACCTTAAGCTTCTTTTAAATTGATAGTCATAACTCAATGACCAAATTAAAAGATAACGTAAATGCTTTGTCCTGCTCTTTAGGGAAAGCTTTGCTTCTCCATGGGTGACTCCCTAGTTCCTTGCTGCACCAGGCTGTTGTCTTGGCTGTAACAATTGCACATTGTTTCAGCAAAAATAGAAATAAGTATCTGCTATTGTTTATAACAATTAATTCCAGCCCTAATAAATGATGCCATGCCTGTACATCTAATCACAGTATAACTACACCTCGTCACACCCAACCCTGAACTGCTACTGGGTGTAAGGAATTTGCTGTATTTCCAGCCYAAACCCTGGTATCCTCTCCTCACATGTAGCCAGAAAGCTGCCCAACAGATGAACACTGTCAGAAGGTTAGAAATTACARTGGCCCAATCATGTAACTTTGCTTTCAAAAAAAAAGCATAACACAGAAAAACACGTAGGACATAAATCTTAGGAAGAAGTTCCTGCAGATCTACACTTATGTCTACGTCACAAGTTTTATGATGATCAAGTTGATGTTGCCTTGTTACATCAAAGATAGATATGTTGAAAGGTTTGGAATGGTTTGTTTTAATTTMTGTTAAAGCAGAAACAGATATACCATTAATTTTAATTTTAACCTTCCAATACTAAAACCAGATTTCTTTTCAGAAAGTTAAGACAACCATGCCTCCAGCTATTAGAGGCAACAATATGGGTATTGTATGCTAAAAAAMCCAGGAACAATGGCAAAACAAGGAGCCAGTGTAAACAAATGGATGAGGCAACAAAAACTGAATGAGACATTTTCAAACATTTAATGATTACATGTCAAAGCACAATTTAAATATCACAGCGCCTTATGTGTTCATGAAGAGGAAAACAAAATGACTGAGAACTCCTGGCTAAAATAGTCTTGTTCCTGGCACTGATTGATATTCTTGAATGGAAGACTTGATGGATTATGATTTTTGCAAGAGAATCATTACACGCCAGGTGCACAAATAAAGAAGTACAGCTTGTTGACATCTCTGTGCAAAATAAAGCCATTCTAGAATTTTTGATTCATTATATCTCTATTAGGAATCAATCCACCTGACCTAAATTTTGCATCATAAATCAGATTAAGAAACCCATCTGGATCTCAGCAAAGGCTGTACGCCCTTGGTTTAAAATCACTCCACYATATCCAGCACACCATTATTATTCTAAATGCAATAATCTATACTGTATAATTTAGGTCAACTTGATTTCAGACTRGGCAAGAGCATTTCTACCCACTCACCTGCAGAGGAATTTAATCATTTTAGGGGCATTATTTGTCTTTTTGTATATGGGCTGATTGTTGGGGTTTTTTTTAGTTTCATATTCATTCACTGCTCAAGACGTGGGGGAAAAAAATAGTATAACATTGATAAAATATTGCAGGAAGATTATAAAGCAACCTTGGAGAACCTTAAAGTAGAGACATATCGTTTTCTTACATGGGTAATTACAGTAAATTGGATTTACACAGCTAAGTAGAGAGGCATTGATTTTTCCTGGCTGGCCACAGTGCTGAAGAGAAGCCAGGTGGGTTTGTGATGCTGCCTAAAAGGCTTTSACAGCTGAAAATCTTCTCCCTGAAAGTGTGTAACAGTGTATAGGTCTGGCTGAAAGTCAAAGGGAGCTGCATCCAAGTCTGAGACACTTTAGAAACTATCCCCATTGGTATCAACCTGGAATTTGGAGTGAGTTTTAAAAGGAAAGATGGTAGCATTTTCTGCATAAAATTAGACAAGTTCATTAACCGTGAGGAATTTTTGTTTAACTTTGAGGAGCTGAGTCGCTCCCTCCTCTTTGAGCTGCACAAGCAAACCCAGGGGTGCAGCACCAGCCTTTGACGATGAAAGGGCTACGAGCAGAAACAAAATGGGCTTTTGAAAGCTTCAAGCCCATGACAGCTGTGAGAGAGCAATAATTCAGGAAATGTCTTGGGTAAAATCAACTCGAATGACTTGATGCTTTGTTTTATCATTATGAACATAAAGGAGTTTCTTTTAGTTATCAACCAAAAATCTCAAGGGGTTCCCTAAAGATTTGCTARTAACATGCTTTGAATAGAAATGACTGCAAGTGACAGCAAAGTTGCAATTGAAAAGGAACATTTTGCCCACAAGTGTCAGTTCTGTCACTAAAACATGAGACTCCCTAGCTRCACCTACACCCTGTTCCCACAGACCTCCTCTAATTCCAGCAGGACAAATCTCTGTCTCCAGGCTTCAGTGTACTCATCCATAAAACAAGGAGGTCAGAGCTGGCTGTCTACATTCCTATGGAAAGTCCCTGGGAAACCTTCAAATGAGGCRATTTGTGGCTCTAGCCCCAAATTTGGTTTTTGGTGGTCATTTACACCTGKGTGTGTGGGAGGTGGGGATAAAATGTGTTGTTGTTGTTGGAAAGCGTTGCAGATGCTCTGCCAAGGGGGAGGCACCAATGGATGGGAGCTCAACCCTGGGGACACCTCCTTGCCTGGGGGAGCTGATCCCTATCCAAACATCCGTGCTGCCACCAGGCAGAGATGAAGTGACACATGCTTTTCTATAACATTCACCACTGAGTTTGTATGGACCCATTTCCAAATGAGATGCCTCTTTTCCTGGTGAAGGAAGTATTTATACGTCATGTGCTTATTTTGTTACGACCTGCAGGCTTTTTTGTGCTTTTGAAGAGGTTTCCAATCCAGGGCATGACTGAGATGGTCCCAAACTCTGATCCTGGGGCAGGACCAATCCCCACCCCATGGATGGRTAACACCCTGACCCTTCCCTTGCTCCAACAGGACCCTCTCAGCCTTGAGACAGCTCAGGGTGAGCCCAGGAGAGCACAATGAAGTACCAGGGAAGATGCCAAACAAGGTGATCATCAGCCATGCTAGCTGGTGACATTTATACCTGCAGTGGAAACAGACTTTAAAGAGAATATAAATGCTCTTAGCTCCTTTCTCAACCATTCTTTTACCCAGCACAGTGGTGTGAAGGGACTAAATAAACACTGAAAATCTTACTTAGTCTGTATTCTGCCAAATAAGACCCTACCAACTTCCTTTTTATCTTTTTAACACAAGACAGTGAATTCTCCTAAGACTTTTCTGACTTTTTCTAAGTCCTCACACAGACTTTTTCAGCAAGGAACTAAGTTATGCCTTTCTTCCAGAACATTTGGACAAATGACAAGACTAGATAACAGGTTGTCCATATCCCTTAAGTATAAATGTATTCGCTGACTGTCTATGAGGACATTGATAAAAGCTTTAAAAATCTATAAACGGTAAGAATAACATTTTTGCTGTGGGGAAGCCTGTGACAAAAAATTACCCCTGCAATTTAGTGGCATTTTTTATCTAAATGGTTAATGCTGGAGAAGCACAACTGCCAGTGTCACATTTCTTAGGGGACCCTGAAACACCTTGGCTGAATGGCATCTCCCCTGAATTCAGTTGCACTGTTGCTGCTTTCCTGAGCACTGGGTTTAATTTTTTAATCCATTCCAAAACTCCCCCAAGTATCCAAGGTTCCATGAGGGGTGGTCTGACGAGGCTCTGGGAGCATCATGCTGGCATCGCCTAATTCCCCTGTCAAACACTGCAAAGTCCCATTGTGCCACATCCCCATCACAGGCAATACCWATGTTATTTTCACAGAAAATAAAGACTTCCTGATAGACATGATTTAAATAATACAGACTTGGCTTTTTTAAAGGGAAAGAARCAATCCATTAAAATGTAGAATGTTTTCTTTCTCGGAATGTTTCAAAGTCATGTCACTCTATCTATTACCCAAGACAAATTACTTTGACAGCACTATCTACTCTTGACATTTGAGTTGTCTCTCTAGCCTATTATATTTTAACACAAGCATAAAATATTGTTCAGACAGTATGGTTAGTCTAAAAGAGTAAATCTAACTGCTTTGAAATGGCCTATTAGGAGACGAACTCTCAGTTTAGCTGCAGGCGGAGAATTAATCCAGTGCTTTTCTTAGTTCTTCAATGGCAATCTTTTCTTCCCCGCTAACTAAATGCTCTTTATTTGGAGGGATGTAAAAAGAGAGTGATCTTCAGAAGGAGAGGGGGCAAATTAAACAGAAATCAGAGGGGAAAGTGTCATTAAGAAATTCTGACACATGACATCGTTAGAGGACATATCTGGGCTCTCCTGTTGTGGCAGAAATGGAGATGGGGTTGAATTTTCACTTTGCTCTTGAGAACAATTATGCACAGAACTTACTCAGCCTCCTGCATGCCTTAAAATACAACACCTGCCTCTGCTGTTCGGGCTGGCACATTGCAAATATTCAGTTTTAAAAAAAGAACACCCTGGGGACGCCTTCCCAGGGCGCAGCTGCTCCTGAACCCTGAGGACGGGAGCACTGGGGGGGTCCCAGCSCCGCTCACTTGTGTGGGCTCCAGCTGTTCATCGGGGGAGAGTGCTCTGCTCAGCTCACAAAGGGCTTCTGCCTGTCTTACAGCTTCCCCTTTGGCCATGGGAGTGGTGTGAGATTGTGCTTGGCCACATCATCCATGTGGAGATATGTGATTTGTAATAAACAAATGGTCTCAGCTGCTTCAGAGGAATTAATTTCAGTTCTTTCCCCGAGCTTCTCCTCTGTTTAGAACCTGCCTTTCCAGTGCTTGCCTTTACATCACAGTTTTAATGTTTATCTACTTAATGTCTGCTATTCAGCARCTCCTTCTGTTGCCACTCGGCAGCTTCTGCAGGAGAGGACCTGGAATTAGAGCCACACACATATTTACAAAGCCCGATTAAACACCAGCATCTTGCCGYCCCCCAAGCGTGTGATGGGGGTTTTACGCAGCTCTTGAATCTCCCCAGAGACATCCCTGTGGAGATTTTCCACCCGGTGTGCACTGGTGGAACTTTGGGGAGATGGGCAATGACAGAGGGGAGCACGGCCAGGGACGGGACCAAAAACCACCCCAAAGTGCAGAGCTGGGCAGGAACACCCCATTGAKCCGGAAAGGCTCCGAGCCCGAGGTGCCAGGCTGGGCCAGCAGCACCTTTTTCCCSGGGTGTCCCTTGTCSCTGTCCCCGGGGCTGTCGCCGGCAGCGCTGGGTGCGCAGGGACCGCGGCGGCTCCGAGCGGCGGGCCGGGTCTGGAGCCGAAGGCAGCATTGCCACCCTGTGGAGACAGCAAGAGAGCGGACAGCTCGSCTGGGGACGGCTCTCGGCACTCCTGGCACCCCTCGGGAGCCCTCGGCTGGAGCCCGGGCCGGGGTCTGTCCCCTGCGGGAGAGCCCAGCTCCSGAAAGGYGCAGACAGCCCGCTCAYCCAGCAGCTCCAGCAGYCYCTGCCTGCCCTGGTTTGCATTTYCCCGAAGGAAATAYGGTCAGAGGGATGCCCCYCGAGGCTCCTGAGGTTTTCCCGTATTCCTGAGGAAGAGCACGGGRTGAAGCACGGAGTCCTGACGGATCCCTGGGACCGGTGTAACCCATCTTTACCCCTTGCAGCTGCCCCAGCCNGGTCTACCCAACGACTCCAGAGTTTGCCAGGACCTGTGATACATCCACGGCAGCACTGCATCCAGGTCTGGGGTCCTGAGCACAAGAAAGACATGGATCTGTTGGAGTGAATCCAGAGGAGGACATGAAGATGCTCAGAGGGCTGGAGCACCTCTCTTGCAGAGACAGGCTGAGAGATTGGGGCTGTCCAGCCGGGAGAAGAGAAAGCTCCAGGGAGACTTCAGAGCAACTTCCAGTACCTAAAGGGGCTGTTACAAAGAGGGAGAGCAGCTTTTTACACGGGCAGATTGTGTGAGGTCAAGGGGGAAAAGTTTCAGATTAGATACTAGGAAGAAATTTTCAGTGTGAGGGTGCTGAGGCACAGGAACAGGTTGCCCAGAGAGGTTTTGGATGCCCCAAAGTGAAGTGTTCAGGGGCCCTGAGCAGGTGGCATCCCTGCGCATGGCAGGGGAATTGGAACGAGATGATCTTTAAGGTCCCTTCCCATGCAAAACAACTGATTCTATGAAAAAAAAAAAACAAAACAAACTGCAGATCAAATGCCTGAGCAACAACCAGCTGCACTGGGGCTAGCTGAAGGTGTGTCCCCCCTGTGACAAATGCCAGCACCATTTGCCATGTGGAAATCTGCCTTCATTCCCCTCACTCCTTGTTGGTGGTGAGATTTCAACTCTTCTGTGCTTAACACACCGTGAGGTCACTTCTTGCTAAAACACATTTATTGTCGTGACAGCTTTGCTTTGTGTAATTATCTGTTTATCAGCCACCAGCCTTCTCTTACTAAGGAGCTTGACGCCTCCTTTTTTTTATTCATCACGCCTGATTAGTCTTGRAGATAGATATCAGGTTAAACGAGCTTCCTGGCCAATCAATCAGCTCCGGAACAGCACCTCGTGTTGCTCAATGAAATTCCCCTGCTGCCCTACCCGTGTGGGGTGATTGCCTTCCCCATCCCCCGGGACCACAGCAAAAGGATCCAGGAGACATTCGTTTTGTTTTCGTTAATTGAAAGGTGAAAACTCTTCTAATTAATGATCCAACTGCAGGGCCTCATTGTGTCATTATTCCTTATTGATGGAAAAGGAATAACAGCCATGGGATAAATTGGGGCAGGCACGTTAGGACCTCTGCAGTGTGCCTAAATTGGCGTGTGTTGGCTTGTGAAGGGCTGAGCATAAAGGGGCTCATTAAGAGTGACTTGGTGACCAAAGGGACACCCAGGATTACTGTCCCCTGCCTTTAGATGTGCCCGAGTTACACGCCCGTAGTAACCAGGAGCTCTTTGTGCCCTTCCCCGTGTCCTTTCAGGCGCTGACCCAGCTYTTTTGCTGGTAAGTAGAAAATGTTGACCCCCTTCATTCTTCATGGTTATAATTATATGGTGTTATATCCATCTTTTTTCTTACCCAGCGTTGTCCTCTAACTCAAGCAGCTCCTTCTGCACCCCCATGTCTTTGACAGAGAGCACCAGAAGACCAGAGCTCCTCTCCCTGCTCACTCCCAGCCCCCTCTGAGGAGAAACTCTCCCCTCTGCTCTGTTTCTATCAGTCTTTCTCTGAATTCCAGGGTGAATTCATCTTTCTTGAGGATGTGTGACCCAAATATGCAGCATTCCAGGCAAGGACTTGTACAGACCTTGTGTGGTGGTAATGATATCTCACTTTTCCATATTGAGGGAAAATCCGTGCCATCCTTAGGTTACTGCTGCCTTTTTGATAACTGGAGCAAAGAGGGTGGCTG
>NW_026623521.1:396415-416649 GCF_030028575.1 Malurus melanocephalus
TCTTAAAGAAAATCTGTCCCAAGACCTACCTTAGAGAAAAATGTTTATTAAGCTCCTTGCTTGCTGCTGTCTGCCCGATAATGAATTCCTTATTTGTTCATATGTTGAGAAATAACTTTCTAGTTTCTAGTTTCACCAAGGACTTCTTGTAAAGTATTTTCTCAAGAATACATTTCCAGGGAGGAGATTTACTGCCCTCGTGTTGAGGGTGTTTGTTAGCATAGCCAAGGAGACACAAATCAGGTTAATCTGGCACTAACTTCTGGCAACACCTTGCAGGATTTTGCCTTGCCAGCCGTCCTTTTAAACTTTTTGGAACTCTGAACCTTTGTCTACCGAAATCAAAGCTGCCTTTCCTACTGTTCCAATAGTCCATGAATCAAATCTTCCTTCTGACAGAAGCCTCTAAAATGTCAAAYAATTTGCCATGTTCCAATCTTTCCCAGGTTTCTACTCTCTGTGTTGCCAGCTCCCACCCAAATCTTGTTTTCCCCCTAAAGATGGGGCAGAAATTCCRCTCAACCAGTCTGAGGATAACAGGAAGAGAATGAGAAATAATACTTGAATTTGGAAAAAAAAAATGTGTTTGGAGGGAAACTTTCTTCCGTTGCATGAAGCCCACYTTTATGCCCAAAACTGAAGAGTTTAAAGACTTAATGGAGACATTCCCACTGAGGCATCAATCCTCTTTTGCTCAGTGCACAGAATAACCTGGGCAAACACCTCTGCTATGGCTGAGGGGTACAGCAGAGGCTACAGCCAAGTCAGCCCCAAACTTGGCTGAGATGAAGATGACATCTACTGCTGTCTGAGCAAAAGGCAGACAGGAGGCATCACTGGAGCTGTAATCACCAAGGTGTCTCCAGGGCACACAAGCTGGGTAGGCACGCACACAGCTCCTTAAGTGCTTTGTAAAATGTCTCACCTTCTGAACCACTCCGAACCAGGCACGGGGATTCTGCAAGCCAAGCAATTGTAGGGGAGGGAGATCCAGGGAAGACTGGCATTTTTATATAGGCAATAAATCCTACTTCATGAAGAAACATGTTGAGGTAAAATTGCCAGTGGCTGTTTTAATAAGTATTTATGATACATAAAGGGATTTGATTCATAAACGCAGTAATTATGTCTTTACTACAAAGCAGTACAAATATAAAGCCTCCTACCTACTACACTGAAACTGTAATTGCATCTCATTAAAGAATATAAGCAAATCAAAATTAAAAACTTGAGMGGGGGGAGAAGCTACCCAAAGTCTTGGTGGTTAGACATTATGGGCTTTGTGTTGTGCCATTCAATCAGCCTAAATACCTCGTAAAATGGGGTGAAGCCTTGAAGAACTGGGTGGTGTTTGGGCAGCCCAGAAGATGGCTTTGCTCACCTAGGCAGCAAGTTTCCAAGGAGACCTGTCCACATAAAAGGCACAACAGAAACAGGTGGGAATTCCACCAGAACCTTCCATGTGGCTGCGATTGCATCGTGCCAGTCATGGCAGAGCCACAAAGGAAGATTAAACCCTTCCTAGTCCCAACATGGCTGAGGGATAGGCTGAAATGAGCATTTCAAATACTATTTAGGTGTACACATCTGAAGACAGAGTCTTTCGTGCTGTGGCAACAGAGAGGTGTAAAATCGCTGTATTCCCCTGCTGCAGGCAGGGTAGAGGGTAAATTAATGTCACCTAAAAAATAACAACCCTGATGTTMAGGCACTGCTCACAGAGGTGCCACAGCCTAGCGATGGTTTTGTCCTCCTCCAGATTAACCTTGTTCCACATGGTCTTTGCCAGGATTCCTACTGATCCTTACCAGATCTTCTCTCAGCATCTCTGGAGTCTCAGCCTTTACGCTCTGCTCCGTTCACCAATGTGGTTTTGGGGTGAGTGGCTCTCACATCCACACCTCACTCCTGGGCAGTTCGGGTCCCTGAAGGCACCAGGCTCTTCTCACTGTGTCCAAAATCAGTTTCTTGTGGTCCAGTAAAGCTTTTAYTGCCCTGAATCACTTCAGGCCCAACACCTGCCCAGCTCAGTGTCCAGCACCTCCACAGCTCGCGGGGGGAATGTCGCAGTTATCAATGCAACTTTCCTACCAAATGTTCTCTGGTCTAATCGCTTTCTTAAACTACACAAACACAATCTCTGCACCACGATCAATTATTTAACAGAAAATGATGCATTGAGTTAGAAACTAAATACCATTTAATATGCTTCAGGAATTCTAATTGAGAGATTTCACTGTACTGCTAATGAAAACTTTAACTTTGCRGTGTTTTCAAATCTTCCTTGAATATAGATAAGCCAATATCTATATACATTCTTTTAATGTCCGGAATTATTTTGCCATTTTAATGTAATCAGTCTTTCTATTTTGAAGAGGATGCCCTTGTAGGTTATTTGTTTTCCTTCTGTTTTGCAAATTGTTCCCTTTTCAGGATTGTTTGTTTAGTGTCAAGAGGTTATTAAACAAACCGAGCACAGTCCTTAAACTAATCAGCTAGAAGTGACAATAGAGATCAGGAATAATTCAATATTAAAGAGGTTACTTTTAAAATTGATCTGAAAATGTAACGCATTAGGGGGGAAGGGGAAGCACATGCACAGCTCTTATTAAAGTTGAAAAGATGAGCTGGAGGGATGAGATGCCTTAAAAAGCACAATGAGGAGCCCCATTGATGGGAAGAGTTGAGCTCCAATACACCACAGCAAATTTCCACATTCAGACATGTTCTCCTCACTAGAATGACTCAAGTCAAAACCCCAGGGGCCTTGCAAGCAGGTGAGGGTTGCCTTTCCATCAGCCTTTGTTATCAGTCTTTGCCAGTCCTTGGGATCTTTCTCTAAGTACTTCAYRTTACCACCATTTAGGGTGGACYCTGACTCTGAGCTCAACACTGCAAMAGGTCTTTCTGTGTGGTGAAGGCTGAGGGGACTGTAAGTCTGASTCTGTCCAACAGACTGCTCATTAGCTAATTAACACAAATCACTGTGCATCTCTGCCATGCAACTTCTGGCACTTTTCTCAGTGCCTCCTTCAAAGCTTGTTCAGCGCATTGCCTTGGGCGTGGTGGTGTTAACCCTGACTTTTTCACTTTCACCTCTTTGCTTCCACTGGCCAACAGCTGGCCAAAACACAGAAAGGGAATGAGAAGAAAACCATCCACTGAGGGACTTTCTGAAGGAGTTTTAGCCTGAGTCATTTTARTTGGTTGCAAATTCTTACGCAGTAAGAATCACACCTCTGCCAAGGACTCARCGAACTCCTGGCACTGTAAGCAGTATTTTCCATCCCAAGGGCTTTACATCCTTCCCACAGACTTCTGCCTGTGGAAGGCACTGCAGGAATGAGATCTGTGCTGGCCAAGTGTCCTGCAGAAGCAGCTCCTCTAGGACCAGCAGCAGTCACTGCAGCTGCCAGCCTGGCCTGTGAAGCACCTGGAGATARAGCTCAGCACAGTGGGACTGTCAGCAGCTCCAGCCAGAGATGCTGGGGGGTGGATCATCCTGCCCCTTCCCTGATGGGACAGCYCTGTCCCTTTGGTGCTCATCACAAGGTCACCCCCTCACCGTTCCAGAGGAGGGCTCCTCATCCTGGCTGTACCCCCTGGGCAGGGATGGCCTCTCCTCCTGCAAGAGGACACAGCAGGCAGTTTTTGGGGTACCCAGGAGCTGCCTGCCCAGCACTGCCCACCCCAGGAGCTTTCATGCCCACTGTGAGCAGCCCTCACATCGCTGATGTTCAGTTTAATCAGTCCCGTGCTCCTGATCGAAGCAGAGCTCAAAGCCCCAGTGTCCCTGGTTTCAAACACAACTGACATGTTGAATTAACATAAAATCACCCTTTCATCATAATTTTGGGCGAAAGATCCTCCAGCCAGGCTATTTATACCAAAGACACGCAGCACGGAACATGGCGTGAGTCCTCTGGTGCCACTCGCTCCCGGTGCTAATTGTTCGGGAAGTGTCATCAGGATCACCCCTCTGCTCATGTTGTGACTGACTTTGGGAAAATTAATTTAAAGGGAGCAGCTGGTAACAGTCCTGATCTTTCAGAGGCAGCAGCACCGTGCCTTACAGTGCATTTCTGCCTTGCATAAGGAYGCAACAAGCAGTGGCAGAGTCCCCACGCATGGGACTGACTTTTTGCATCTTTAAAAAAGAGTAAACACCTAAATTCTCACCTCTGTAGKGCAGGAGAAGCCTGGAAATCCCTCTCTGCACCCTCCACTGCCCCTCAGCAAGGGGTAACAGCAAACAGCCTCCAGCGAAGCTGCTGCTGCTGAAACTGCTGGCTGGGCACTTTCACAATGCTGTGACTGGGCTTTGGGGGTTTTTGAATATTTTTCTTCTTCTTGATGTCACTTGAAATCAGATTTAAGCTGAAGTGAAAAAAATAAGCCATTCATAGGTGAAGATTTAGYAAATTTACTGGTCTCACTGAACTTAAAACTTCCCTGTTTATTTAAAGCAGCTGAGGGGAAGGAAGGAAGAGTGGAAGGGCAAAATCAGACAACAAAGCTTCTCTTGTAAGCCTGGGTGGTGAGAGCTTCTGTCTGTCACAGAGAGGGACTCTTAAAAGCAGAAATGATATAACCACTGAGGCAACCAAAATCCAAGTGCCACTTTCCCTTTTTAAGATACCCTGGGTAGAGCTGTCTTTAAAATACAGGGAAATAACATCTGCATTAAGAAAAACCTGCAGATCCAAGTGAGGAATAGGACACTGAAAAGAGGACAAACACCACAATCTAAGTCACTTTCTTTGTTACAAACCTGGGATAAACAAAGCTGTTTAATAAATATTGATATTGTTTGTACATCCTGCCTTTGGAATGAATAGCAAAGAGATGTTCCAGTCCCTGTCCCTCTCTGAAGAGACACTAAGCTCAACGCTGTGCATCTCTATGCACCCCAAACTGGTTTTTAGACAAAGCTGGAAAACAAGCCCACAGCAACATCAAAATACTCATAACAGCTTTTGGGAGTGTTTACCTGACACCCCCCTTTACTCATCTCTCTGTGCAATGCCTAGGAAAATCAAGCTTTCCCAGCATGGAATAATCATGGCAATGGTAATGCCAGGACCAAGTGTTTTGGGAGCAAGGAGATATTGCAAGGTGGCTCTGAGGGTTCCCTTGGATAATCCCCTCGGGCAGGACAGGGCTATTCCCTGCTGTATCTCTAAAGGCTCCTTGCTGGACCCAAAGCCAGTTCACTTCCTATCCCAAACTGGTCTTTGTTTTCTTTGTTGTCAACTCTAACAAAGCTTTTCAAGGTGGGTCTTGGCTTCCTGTTTCCCTCTACTGCCACAGACCTGCGCATCCCTTTCCTTTCCAGGTGTCTCACCTCTATCCCATAGAAAAGCTCATCCTTTGCTACAGAGGATGCTACATCCTTTGCTACAGCTTCCCTTCAAACYGCTGTCCTCCCAAAAGAGCTCAGTGCCCAACAGCCAGACCCCCACCCTGTCCCTAAGAAGGGACACAGTGACATTCCCACAGCAGTGTTTGGTCTTTCTYGTTCCAGCTGAAGCTTTTCAAACAYGTGTCAAGGCGTTGTGTAAATATTGAAGCAAAGCTCCAAGGCAGGGAGGCACATCCCCTGCAGTCACGAGCTCACCAGAACACCCCAGCTGCCACCCTAGCAGTGTCCCTGGGTTCACAGCACAACCAGGAGCACACAGAAACCACCAAGTGATGGCAGAGGGATGGTTAAATTCCCTCCAGGCTCCTCTCCTGCTGCCGTCAGGAGCCATCAAGCCATTCCTAACTCTGGCCGGCATCTCCAGCAGCGCCGTTGGGAACAGAGGCTTTTTTCCCTCCTGTCTCCGCAGGCAAGGACGATGCTCCCCCAGCACCAAGGGTACTGCTGCCACATCAGGCTGGCTGACTGCTGGACAGATCCTGCATTTTTCCCCATCCCACCTTCTGCAGRGTCCCTGCAGCAGAAAAAAACCTGCAGAGCAAGAGGTGAGATGACATCAGGGGGTGCCTCTTGTTTTGAAGGTTTCCATTGCAGGGGCTCTGCAGAAGATTGGATGAGGRAAACACGATGATCCTGTGGAAGAATCACTCATTTCTTCAAGGATGTAAAAGTAATGAGAATAATCCTGCTGAAGCCTGTTGTCCCAAGRAGTGCTGGAGCACTGGATTCTGCGAGGTCTCAGCAGATCAGCACCAGTGCTTACCATGATCCACTAAAAACTACCCCAGCAGTGCACAGGGGATGGGCACCAACAGGGTTGGTCTCCTGTTCCTTGCTGGAGCTGAAGGGAAGGCTTCAGTGTGTTTGGAGCAGGCTGCCAGCA
Organism: Malurus melanocephalus; assembly: GCF_030028575.1. Taxonomy (NCBI): domain Eukaryota; kingdom Metazoa; phylum Chordata; class Aves; order Passeriformes; family Maluridae; genus Malurus; species Malurus melanocephalus. The sequence continues at coordinate 402,721 of NW_026623521.1, forward strand.
TTTCCACAAGATGTTTAGCCATTTTGAGTCTCATCAGGAGATTACAGCGCTGTAGAAAAACTTTTCTTTCCTCATTTTTGGCTTGAAATTGAATTCCAGAGCCTTATGCATAGTCTCATCAGACACTCTCCTTGGACATGCTCAAGGAGTTCCCTRTGACTAAGCTGGAGCAATTTAGCAGCTCTGACAGGCTGGGCAGGAGGGCAGCTCCCCCTTCAGCTGGAAGTTTCCTCCTCACACCTGATGGATGGTAGCCATGTGCAAATCCTGTCACAGCTCTAACAATTCAATATCTGGCTCCAGTGAGCTCCAGAAGCTCAGGCCTTGAGGAAACCACCTTCATGGAAGTTCAAACTAACACATTTGCCTTCCCAACTCAACAGCCCCACCCATGAGGGGAGAAATCCCAGCTGATGGGACAGTTGCTTTCCAGTCCACCCTGGTTCAGTCTCTCTCAGTCACAGGGCCAAGCCCTGACCTCCATCAGGCACTGGCACCTGGACCTGCTCTGACAAAGGGAGAGCCAGGGATGAGTTACACCAGCCAGGACAGGGCAGGAGAGCACAAAGCACCAGCTCAAAACCCTCTGATGTCCTTGCACAATCACAACACACTTCTGGACCCACCCCCATGCTCACTGTGCAAACCACAGTGCTGGAAAATACAAGCCACAGCTGTTTGTTTTCTCTGCTAGTCAGAAGATGACATGATCTGCTAAAAACTATCTTCTAAATGTGCACGTCTCATTTAAACTACCTGGGGGTGTTTAATTATGGCTTAGCTCCAGCACACACACTGCTGCTGCATCTTATTTTATAAAAGTTCCTGGGTGAACCCCAAGGCTCTGTGCCCTCTCCTGCACCTCACCACTGGGATTATATGGAGATGTACACAAAGGATATTTACAGTGCCCTCTGCCTTCCCTGCTCTCTCTAGAATAATGCAGTGCTTAGTATCATTTATTCTGTGTATTTTTTTTTACTATCACCTTATCAGCTTTTCTGGTGGTGGAGAGGTAATTTGCATTTAGCAGCTTCTCTTGAAGAGAAAACAAAAATTAACATTCAGGTGTAGGTAGGACAAGAAGCAGAAGATAATATAACACTCCTTGCTCTCACACTGACCATGCACCACCCCTCCCCAAGATTTTGTCCACTAAGCTTTGGGAGAGGCAGCATCAAGGTTTCCTCTGAAACAGCAGCTGGGGGCAAAACCATTGAGGCAAATCAGTGTGTGCACAAACCAAGACACGAGCAAGCCTGGTGGGCGTCTGCATCAGCAGGTAATGCTTGATGCACTCTTATTCTCCATCTCCATATATGCTCTTCAGTGCTCCTTACACACAGCATTATTTGCTTCACACTCTGATTTTTGCAGGTCACAGACCCCCACTCTGGAGAGCTCTAATCTCTCCAGATCATGTTTGTTTGCCTCAATCTTGATGTGTTTGTTATCTATCTCTCTAATTTTGGGGTGAGATGAAGGATGAAATTACACCTGAGAGATACCCTTCWTGAAGGGTGGGGCTTTTCAGGTTTAGTTTAGTTGGCTAAAAACCTAACAGGAACCTTTTTAAAGGCTTTACCCTGAGCATTGCTATTAGTGGAAGTTTCCTCACTCTGCACCCAAAATTGAACATAGAAGGCTAAAAGAACCATGACAAACCATTCTCTTTTTGCTCCCTCCTTGCTGCATGCAGTGTGGAAAGGGCTAATGTTGATTTGCATTAAAATAATTTTAATCAGCAGACCACACAGACCCCTTTGAAGCAGGTGGGAGTTCTGCCAAGGTTTCACCCTCTCTGTTTGAAGCACAGCCTCACTTCCTCATCCTCTCACTACATGGACTCCCATTGCCTGCACAGGCTAAAATGAAACTGTCCCATGCAGATACCACCCCTGTGGCTGCTCCCAGATGGCACAGACTGCACCAAAAAATGCAAATTTGCAGTGTGGTTATTTGAAGCAGAAGACGCTCTCACTTCCTTGTGAGCCAGGAACAAGGCAGGACAACACCCCAGAGAGAGATTTTCAGGAGAGGCTGGAGGAGGAATCCTCCATTGGGCACAAAAAGCAGGCATGGCTGAAGACTGCCTTTACACCTGTATTCTGCTGGAATATTGCAAGTCCATCAGCCTKGAATGAACCTCCAAGCCACACTGCTAATGCTGGATTTTAATCAGTGTTACTGTTGGGCTGCACAGATGAGCTGCCCATGGGTCAGGTGAGGCTGCTGCTGGTGACTGCAGTGAAACCAGGCCTGAGGTGTGCAGAAGCARGAAAATCTGCCACACTATTTCCCTATGCCAAGTCTAACTCCATCTCCCTGTTGATCACTTTATTGRCACAACTGGGAAGTTCACAAATCCAATCAAGCAGCAAGGAAGAGCCAAATATTACAAAACTACCAGATGAGTAACAGAGAAGGAAAAACAAACTTTTTTTTTTCTTTAATTTAAGCCCAGAATCAATCTGKGAGGGATATGTAATAAATATATTAAGCAGATGTGTGTATACTTCTGCAGCACCTCAGCCAGCTTTATCTGACACGAATTTCTAATGCAATTGAATCCGATTTCACTTCCCAATGATCTCATCTCTGTCWCTGTCACACGTCCCCCCGCTGCCCCATGGTGTGGAGCCGGTGATGTGGGCTCAGCCAAGTGCCCAGCCGTTTGATGATCTGAGCTGAAAGGAGGAAAAAACAAAAAAATCCACAAGCAGGATGCCCAGACTATGCCGTGTAGACCCCTTTCCCTTCATATTTCCCTTTACATTTTTTTTCAATGAAYATTGTATTTTCCACATGTAGAACTGACACACCTGGAAATGTATTAGGACTTGGAGACCGAAGAAAACCCCCACAAAACCAGAGATGTTGGACAAAAGGGTTACAGGGACAGGCAAATTCAGTGGCAGGGATAGAGGGATACAGAGCTTTGAGAGAAACCTCTGCATCACTCACACACAGCTACCAACGGAGAGTTACTCAGGAAAATACTTCAGGTTATGCTGCTTGCTTTTTAACAGATGATCAGTAGATTATACAGATAAAAATAAAATAAAAAGTTCTGAGCCATCTTCATTTTGTGGGGGGAACTATGGTGAAAAAACAGTGCTGGGTGCTGGCGCATCAGGTACATACACACAGCACCCCTGGAGCTCAGAGGTGTTTAAGTTTCTCTTATTCATGAACTTTGAAGGGGCCTGAGTGTTCCCATCTTCTTACCATAAATGCAAAAACAAGGTGCTCAGACAGACACAAAAATAGTATGCTCAGATTTGTAGAGGTTATGCCAAAAGAGCACCCGGTGTGGTGAGAGCCTCTTTGCACGGTCATTCAGAAGGACTTGGGGGGATCCTGGACATCATAAGCTGTGGAGTTCTGACAACAGCACTTAGCTCCAGGGATCCCTGCAGGAATCCTTCCAGCAGCATCACCCAATGCACCTGCACCTGCCCTTCCAAAATGGACCTAACAGAGATGTAGTTGCTCTGGTGTGCAGAGAGAGCATTGCTGCGGGCACAGAAAACACACCAAACTTCATTTTTCGAGGGCTCTATTACGGGCAGGCAGATGGGTGTATATATCTCTGCAGATCCACGGAGAAAGGAAGGGTGATGGAAAATCAATAGTGCACATGGTCTGAGGAGTCRTCTGGCTCGGCTCCCCAGCCCAGCACAGCCACATCTGATGGATGTCTGCTGCACTCTGAGCATCCTTCCCTGCCACAGACCCACAGGCTTCCCAGGCAACCTGCTCCCATGCCTCACCATCCAAAAACTGCCCTTTCTYTTTGACCTTGCTACTACATCTCAAYGYTCACACTCTTTCCKATCCAAAATTATCTCAGTAACACATTTCCCCTTCTCTCTTGTCTTTAAGGACCATCCCTTCTGACTTTCCAGCACATGTCCATGCCATGGACTGCCTCCAACCAGAGGTAACTCGCACCTCTTTAATTCTCTCCTGGTGTTTTTACATCTCTTTCCTCTGTTTTGTCRAAGCCACTTGGAGTTTAATCCTCTTCTCTGCCTTTATGTAAACTGCAGATTTAACAGCCAGGTCTTCTACTTAACAAGTTYCAGCTCTAACGATGGCAGTGACCAGAGCAGAGCACAGGACACACTTTGGCACTGTCCCACACAGCACTGCTCCTCCTGGCAGTGTTATCATATCATCCATAAATTGTCTCTTGGTACAATACCCACCAGGTTTTGAAATCACTGTATTCATCCAAATCACGTAATCAATATTTATAATATTTTCACAGTTGTTTTGAATGTAATTTGCCTCACTTGCAGATAATTTTCTAATTTATGAGGAATAAAAGAGAGAAAGGAAGAGGGCAGATTCACATCTGTTAAATCCACAGATTTAATGCAGGTTTTCTCTGCATTACCTGATGCCAACTCAGATGCCTGCCTGTGGAACTGCCACCCACAGAGAAGCCTGGAGGGAAACACATGGGAAATCACCAGGCCACTCTGCCCGTACAAAATGTGTGCCCTGTAGAAAGGTTTGAGGACAGAAGTTGACCTCATTTTGCAAACAGAGGTGATTGCTCAATCCTACCCCAAAATCATCTTACTCCTCTCACTTCACCCCCTCCCACCACCAGTTAGTAAGAGCTAAGACAATTTTTTTACAATTCAGCTCTGCCATTGTCCATACTTCCATTTGACAGCACAATTAATGGATTTTTTAGGCCAGAGGGGGCTGTTATATTCACCTCGTTTGACCTTCTTAAGCAATTCAGGCTCCTGAATTTCACTCAGAGATTTCCAGGAGTGAACCAAGTGATAAACACATACAGATACCTCAAAAAAATCCCTGCCCACCTGACAAGTTTGCTTTTCTATTGCTTGCAGTAAGTAGTTTGAGAAATCTAGTATGAACAGCAAGCTCCATTTTTCAATTTAAAGTCTGCTGAAGTACAGGGGTTTCCGGTGGCTACAAGCTGGCATAAATTGATTCCCCAAGCATCTTTCTTCCATGAAACAAACTGCTCCCCATTTAAGACCCATCTAGAAAGTAAAGCTTGGCAGTTCTATTAGTTCACTAATAGAAAAGAAACAGTAAAAGGAGGGCTTGTGGTTAGGTAGKTAGTTAGTGCACTAACTCAGAAGAAAATCAGCTTGGACAAGTTATCAAGAATTCTGCTTTATTGTTGTGCCTGAAATCCAACATGCTATCTTTGAAATCAGAGAYAGCATCTTGTATATTGTTCATCTTCCTCTGCATGCACGGGGATCAAATGAATCTACAATTGCTTCTGTTTTACCTTGCTTGCCTCATTGCTTTTTTTTTTTTTTCCCTGTGGAAAGAGGGTGGTGGGAACAGGAAGAGGAAATCTCAATCGCAGTTATCAGAAAACAGTGGCCACAAATTAATTCAACAAATATGTATTTGATTTGGGCTGTGCTAAACTAAAAGCACATCCATGCCATGCTCTGCTCCAGAGGCGTCAAAGATTGTACATTATCAATACAGAGGTGTATCGATTATGCCATGACCAAATCAAGTAACTTCCTGAGAACTGAGAATAGCAACAAAAAAGATCACCACCACAAAGCCCCAGCCCAAGATTAAACCTAAGCTTGTCCCTGCTTCACCAAAGCCACTGAGCACCTGCTTCAATGGGGATCAGACCAACCCCATAAGGAACATCTGCTGAACCAGCCACATCCTTTTTTTTGAGCCCTTCCACCTTGACACCAGAGCTGCCACAGACCTGGGGAGGCAAAAGAGTCCAAAGAAGAAAAAACAGCAGCAAAATCTCATGTAGGCAGCCCTCTCAAATAAATATTCCAAGAGGAAGAGCCAATCATTCCTTGCAATGTCCTCCTGATTTTGCTGCTTTAGGGAAGGATGCTGAAAAATATTTGGGCAGAACTTATTCTGATGCTGCAAAAGGCGGTTTTAGGCAGAGAGTCACCGCAGGGTCCAGCGGTCAAATACTCTTGTTCTGTCCTAGGATGCCAAAACGATGTTTCCCTGGAAGAGAGAAAGTGTTCCATCTCTCAGAAGCCTTCCTGCCCTGTCTCCCTTTTCATAGCTTTGAACAAACCTTGAGGAAAGATTATTTAGATTGCCCCATCAGATGCAAATTAGAGCTAAGACTGCTTTAAAGAACTGCCTTGCTTTGATCCAAATACATATTTCCTTTACAATCTGTTTCTATTTTCATCAGTTTGAGCCTCTTTTTTAGGATCAGTTGGAACATCTTTCCTCTTTTTTTTTCCACTGTAATTCTGAAAGCAACATAAAGTGCAAATAGCCCGTGAGAGACAGCATATGCTCAGCAGAGACACATTTCTGTGTGGTCTTCCAACCCCTCCTCACCGACAGRCAAGCTTTTGGTAGAACCTGGAGGAGCACCGTGACTCACCCAGCCTCTAACATTTTAACCGGGATCACAGCAGGATTCTTACTATGCACAGCAGTGTCTTTTGGAGGCTTCACAGGGAACGCCGTCAATATGTAATAACACTGCACCRTGAATTATGGAGGTGCTGGAATCAATGGGATTTTGCATATTAATTGCAAACAYACCCAAAAAAGACAAAGGAATTTATTGGCTTAATTAGTGTTTCAGCTCTAATAGCATTCAGGCTTCATTCTCACACAAATTGATAAATAGCAGCAGTGTTACTCCTCAAGGATGCTTTGCCTTTTGAGAGGGGAGGCTGAAGTTTACGGTCTGAGCTCTCTCAGCTGCAGTGATGCTCTCAGCAGGGGCTTGAAGGAGTAGAGTTCTCAGRTATTTGACACCTCTCTTTCCTAAGCAAGTTGCTAGATGTCGGGGAAAGGAGCTGCCCCACCCTCTCGGGATGTTTTTTTTCTGAAAGGCATTTACATAGTGACCCTTACTGGACAGGACAAGAAATGGACCTCGACCATTTCCACCTCTAGGGTACAAAAACTGAGATCCATCATTTAACATCCCAAAACACTGCTTAACCAATTGCCACACAGACAATCTGAGGGAAGATACGTGCAGTGTATCTAAGGATTGATTCTGACTCTCCCTGGGGGAGAAAAAACTAAGTTTGAGAAGAATTAAATAAGCGTACCTGAAAGCAGACTTAAGCTCTTGGGCTCCCAGCTCCCAAGAAGCAGAGCTCTGTGAAAAATGAGGTGCTAGAAGAACGGGAAGCAAATGTCAAGAATTCAGCTGTATACCAAAACAAAACAGAGAGATCCACCTGGATCTGATCTCCATCACCCCCTGCATTCACATGCTGCAGCACAGCATGACTGACACGGAGCTTCAGGAACAGCATTACAATAATGAGGGAAGAGCGAGACACCACCTGAAAAGCAGCTTCCTCCCCAAGGACCTGAAAACACTTTCTGCATTATCATACCACCGAAATTGCACCTTAAAGCTAAGATCYGACAAAGAATCATTGTTCATAAAGCCTGTGCTCACATCTTCAAACAAGTTATTCTCCTGGGCATTCCTCCCCCCMATTCCCAGCAGCAGATCTCTCCTCTTCGGGATGGGGATCACATCACRACACTTAAGTGATAAGCAATTTGTTGACAAAGAGAAATGTCACCAAGAAAACATTTCAGCTGCATTCAAGACTGGGGCTGGACAGTTTTTTTGTTTGTTTTTCTAGACATGATCTGGCAGCTGCAAGCAAAACGAAGAGCCAGGATCATGTGAATGTGCCCTCGCTGGGAGGAGCGCAGTCAAAGGCTGCAGGCGAGCCATGCTCTCTGTGTCACCGTGCTCACAGAGCACTGGAGGAAATAATCCTGCATTAATAGGGCAGCAGATCATAGAGATCAAGCAGGCCTTTTCTGTTTCTACCCKAGTTCGTGCCAAAAAATACAAAATGGGAGCAAATGCGCAGAGAGAGGAATATGCCATCAGCCSCTGTGAAGAAAATCTATTCCCATTTATCAGGATATAGAGGGAGCCATGCCATGCAGATGAATGGTTAATTAAGGCTACTTTATAATTGGAGGGACCCAATTTGTGGGCATTTGTGGCTTCTTCTGCAAGGAAACATGATGGTCACTCCCAGCTCCCTCTGAATTACACCTTTCAAAATCTTGAGAGATCCTGCTGAGCACTCTGTGGCAGGGATCAGGACACAACAGTGGCTTGGCACTCTTCAGCCCATCACCTGAAACCACCAGATTTCAGCTTGAAATGCAGAGGGAAAGTAGAGAAATTCCAATGTACGTTCAAGCCAAGTCATAGCCCAGCCTCAGCCTCTCAGCCACCCAGGAGGAAATGCCCCTGTACCCCACCTGATCCAGGGAACAAGTCCTACCCTTTTTCAGCCTCTTTGTAACTTACCATTGAGGCAATGATGAACTGGTCCTAAATCGAGAGAAATCAGCTCAGCCCCTTTAATGYCCCTGCTGCAATGCCCCCACAGCCTCCAAAAATGAATTTCATTCAAGGGAAGGTTGGCTCAAGGAACAGTGAAGCACCTCCTGCACTGCAGCAGTGGCACCTGCTCTGTGACCAAAGGATTCACTGCTGAACTGGCAGGGGCTTGGTCTAGAGAAACAGGACCCATTTCCATGTTTTCTTTGGTTCATAAAAAAGTTGAACTTTTTTCTGACTTTAAATGTGAAACCAGCTGAGAGCAGGCTCTCACCCAAAACCGCCAGGGTGTGCACATGGTAACAGTTCACCTCTCTTGTCTGTAATTAATCTTCCAAGTCTCTGCATCATGTAGGTATTCACAGTAAAAAGGACCGAACTTCCTGCAGTCTCAAAGTCAGCGAAGATTCAGTTAGTCTTTATTTTATTCTGACAGGCTCCTTTATCCCAGAGACAATACCAAGACACGGGATTTTACCAGGAWTTTTTTTCCCCAGAGTTCAGTCCAATCACAAAAAGGAAAAAAATAGCAAGTCACAAAAAAAAAGAGTTATTTAACAAAGATTTGAAATAGATTTACACACCATTTTGCCTCTACTGTCACAGACCCGTAATATAATTAGTCTGTGGCACAAACAGAARAAGAACACATGAGCATCCACCAAAACCCATTCTCCCTACTTTTTGAGTTCACAAATTAAACCTGTCCAGGCACTGTGAGCCACTGGAGGAGCYAAGCAGAGACAAACAAGCATTAAATCACCAAGAAAAATGCCCAGAGTGAGTTTCAGTAGCAGAAAGACAAAAACCAAAGCGCAGTTCAATGCACGTGTGTAAAGACAGGAGGCACAAAAAGCAGCGCTTTGCTTTCTAAGAGCAGAAGGGGAAGAGGAGAACCCAAAACAGGATTGATTGTTCTTGCTGCTGCAAGACAGTGACCCAGGCACTGCTCCACAAGAGAATGAGMATCAAGGAGGAAATCTGCAAGCCAAGATCCTGCAAAACACAGAGACACCAGACTTTGTGCAGGACACCAGACACCAGCGGCTCCCACAGCATGGATTCCTCAACTCTGTATCCTGCCTGGCAAAAACTTAGCACCAGCAGCTCACCCTCTTCACCCTGGACAAGGCAGAATTTCCTCACCCACCTCCCTAGAGACTTGCCAGGAGTTTTCCAAACCAATTAAGGTCAAGATAGAAGAAAACAAGTGCCCAGCCACAAATCCACTGGTTTGTGGGAAAGAGTAACCTGAACTTTTGCCTCCAGGGAACAACCACAGACCAGGGGTGGCTGGCACCCCTCTCAGCTCTCAGCAGCAACCCCCTTTCCCTTTTTAGGGTGTTTGTGTGCTTCAACATCTCACCTCTCTTCCAGGGATCCCTTCCATAGCCACTACTGACCAGGCACAGGATAAGGATCAAGGTTTCACATTGRTAGCACAAAGATCAGGGATTTCTGGTGCAGTATCCAAGTTACTTCGACAGCATGAACACCTGTCTTTTTTGTCTTTTTTTTTTTTTAATATTATCTTTTGTATTATAATTTTATCTTAAGTACAGAAACAGCACCTTTTGTCTGAAACTCCAATCTTCCACTCCTTTTTGGGGGGTTTTCCCTATTGACATCACACCTGATCACCTCCCAGTTGTTGAGAGCATTTGCTTAATGCATCAAGTAAAGTAATACCCTCTCTGAGGTGTCAGATCTCCCAAGCAGACACTGGCTAATGGTTGTTTGAGATGCAGTGCCATTTGTGAAAGCCAGTACCAGAGAAAGCCGAAGCCAGCCCTTGAGCACACATTAATCCTCCTGCTCCCATCCAAACTGAGGGACCAGGATATCCCCCTTACAAACAGCCCCTTCACTTTGTGACACGAAAYGTGCAGAACACACAGACCATTCCCAAGGGCAGGAAGGCTCAGCTGAAGCCCAGGCAGTCACAAAGCCACCTCAGGCTGTTTGCTGTGACCCTGTTCTCACCCACAGCAGCAGCACAGGGACCACCGTCCCCATCTGCAGCGTTCCCTCTGCTTTTCTGGGTAACTGCACCGCTGAGCGCTGAAGTTTTTCATCTCCCAATTGCTTTTGCCTGTCTAACTTCAGAAAAAAGCACAACCCACACACTGAGCTAGCACCAAGATGTCTGGGACAGAGGAGCCTGTCCAAGCACTGCTGCCACCGATGCTGGGTGAGAGCCATCAACCCCCCACAGAGGCAATCTCGGAAGACCCTGCAATGAGGAGAGGAAACAAAAAAGCCTGTGAGCAGCTGAGGGAGACGCTCATTCCATCGATTGTGTAAWCTGTCAGTGGAGTGGCAATGAGCGGGTTTTTTTTTTTGTTTCTATCCTGGGGAATAATCCAGCCTGATAATTAGTACATAAGAGATAAGTGGAAAATGAGACATCTAGCGAGGGTGGTTCAAGCCTCCTCATGACATTGATAATGTGCAGATACATAGATCACTGTCGGGGCAAACTGCCACTGTGAGCCTGTGTCTTCCCATTGCCKCATCAATCCATCATCCGCTTAGCTACTGACACCTTGGCAGGCACACACCACCAGCCCTGCATTTGAATTGAGAGGAGCAGGCTCCACCAGGGAATACAGATTTAAAAATCTAAGATTCAAATTTGTTTAAGTATTGTGAACAGCAATTCCCTTGCAAGGCATCTTCATTGCCCTTTTGCCAAGGGGGAACAGTTGGGTCTTTGTTAGAAGTACAAATTGCTTCTTAATGCAAAGGATAAAGCAGAGCCCAGGCACCTCCTTAGAATTCCTCCTGGCTCCTGCTAATGCTGCTGCATGTCAATTTTAATTTTTTGAAATTTAAACCAAGGGCTTTGTGTCTAAGCTCCATTTCATTGAAGGAGGGGGGAGGAATAGTCAAAAAGGATTACGGATCCGGTGGGAATTGAGGATCCATAGCAATTATACTTCATTTGGATGGTCTCAGACATCGGTTTTAATCATATTCTAAATAGTACAAATCGACAAAAGAGATTGATAAGCACCTGACACGTGTACCTGGTTATGAACTCTGCTTCYCTCAGCAGGGGCATGTTTGAGGACRGGATGGAGGAATTGCTTCCTCCCTTTGACCCTCCTCTTCCAGCCAACGAGAAGACAATGCCCACTGAGGACAAGGTAGGAGCCAGGAGTGACTGAAAGAACTTGGCCATCATGTGGCTGCCCCAAAGTGGGGCTGGAACAAGTCCATCTGACTGTGGATCCCTTTCCTCCTGCCACATCAGGGCAGGGGCAGAGCCCTAACCTTGGCAGAGCTGTTTCAGAACAGCTCCTGTCTCTCTTGTCTGTGAAACTGCACTAATGCTGCAAAGGGCAGAGAGCTGATAGGGAGGTAAGACCTTCACGAGGGAAAAATGAAATGACAGGAGAGTAAAATGAAAGTAAGTGCTTTTGTAAATCAATTTAGCTCTTTTAGCTTCGGCAGAGCAGTCCCAATTTAAATTTACCCAGACTGAGGAGGTTACCTACTGGGGTGATGATGAAAAATGCACCTTGTCCACTAAAGGCTCAAAACCACATGCRCTACTTACACACCTGTGCATTTTGTAAACAAACAAGAGTGCCTGGGATTTACAGAGGACCAGCAGGAGAAATCCTTTCTAAATGGTCTGAATCCAGTCTTGAGCGAGCTTTCTCACCCRGCCTGTCTCAGGCACAGTGCAGACCCACCTACAGTCAGGTGYGGTTTCCAACCCATGCATACACTGCAAGTGAAAGAGTTTAGACAAACTCTCTCTGCCCTGCTGCCTTCTTACATTTGTCAAGCATGTTACAGAAACATGGCTTTCCATAATCACTGCTTAAACTGCTTTTCCTGTACTTCACTAACCTCTGGATCAGGTTTTAACCCAGTAAATCTGTTTAGGAGATCTGCTCCACACCCCCACTTTCACCTATTGATGACTGTGTGCCTTCTTTTCACAAAACTGCGCAAAGGGGAAGCTTTTTTTCCTCTCTCTCTACTTCTGCCAAACCCCCTTGAACCATAATCAAGACCTAGGCAAGATACCCATCCTTACTTTAAACATTGCTGTAAACCTAARGGACTGAAGTGACCCCCTCCTTTACTTCCCACCCTCCTGTGGCACCACTACAGYGCTCCTTTGCAGCACTGGAAGAGACAAAAAGCAAGAAGGCATTGTCTAAAAACATAATTTAATGTGGTATTTGGGTGACTGTGGTCAATGACCAAATTCTTTTGCAGACAGAAACAGGTTTGACGTTAATGACACCATCATTCACATGAGCATTGCATTGCACAGAAAGAAAAGTTTACACTTGACCCCATACAAAGCAGCAGAGGGAAAARTAGTTATGATCCAGTCCCACTTCGTGAATAGTCGATCTGGAAATTCATCATCATCATTAATACTTTTTGATGAAAAAATGTGACCTGTTCAAATTCCATGTGTGACACAGTCCAAACTCTGGGCTCTCTTAAGCCCCCCCGGAACCACTCCAAAGTTTCAAGCTGCCGATTCCCTCGTGACACACAAAACAGGCTGACAAAAGGGAAAGGGGGGGTCAGAAGAAATGGGGGAGATTAAGGAAGGGGATCACTTTGTTTCACTTCTATTTCGTTTCCACAAGGGCGAAAATAAAAACATACAAACTGATAATGAAGCTAAAGTGACCCGCAGAGACCATGGACACCAGCAGGAACAGCAGCACGAGGGGGTATGGAAATGCCAAACAGCCCCATGTGCATCARTGGCGGGGCCAGTTGTGTCGTGTCGCTTGTTGTGTGTTAATCAGGGTATAAAAGAAAGCCAGAGAAAGTGCTGTACTTATTGTTGTTGCCTCCGTGTGCTTTGCCTCCGTCCAGCTTGACATACACTTCRTCGCCGGAGTCCAGGTGCAGCACCACGCTGTTGCTGGCATAGTCGTAGTTCTGGTCTGCGTCTTGGGCGATGGCACTGGCCCGCACCTGCCAACACAGCCGCTGGGCACATCAGTCCCCCAGCCCCTCTCCGCCAGAGTCCCCGTGAGCCCCCCRAGCCACTCTTCCTCAGCCCCTCCATCAATGGCCCGGTCCCCTCTTTCCCCATCCCTCCACTACCCCGTGTCCGCCCTCCCGCCCCTCTCTTCTCCTTCCTCCCAACCCGGCAGGAAAGTTTGCACGCAGGAAGCTCGGAAATTGTCGCGGCTCTAGAAGTGYCCCCCCGCCCCGACGGCGCCAAGGATGCTCCCGCCGCTTCTCTGGCCGGGAGTGGCGGCGGTCAGCACCGCGGCCGGGGCACGGGGACGGCGGGAGGGGGACGGCCGGGGGACACCGGGCGGGGAGGACCCGCGGGGAAGCGGCGGAACCCACCTGGCCGTTCTTGCAGAGGTCGGCCCACATGCTGGTRCCGTCGCCGCCGCGCATGAGGATGTGGTAGGTGAAGAAGTAGATGCCGCGSACCTGGCAGGTGAACTTGCCGCTGGCCGGGTCGTAGTGGTTGCCCAGGTTGGTCACCACGTCGTCGAACTTGAGGACCTCATAGCCCTCGTGGGGACTCTTGAGCCCCACGTAGAAGGCGATGCGGGGCCCGCTGAAGGCGGCGCTCA
>NW_026623521.1:417609-428308 GCF_030028575.1 Malurus melanocephalus
GGAGAGGAGAGGCGGCGGGGCGTCCCGCGCGTCCCCGGGCACTCCGGCTGCGGGGCGGGACCGCGCCCGCTTCGCTGTCACCAGCGGAATCACTGCGGGTGCCGCCCAAAGTGCGCCCCGCTGAAGCCGGGACGGTCGGGGACGCATCGCATTGTCCCGGTCACCCGCCRCCCGAAACCSCTTCCTCCCTGCATCTCTCCATCYCTCCATCCCTCTGTGCCCGCAGCGGGACGGCCCCTCCGCGATACCCGGACGGCGGCGGGTCCCCGGGGTGATCTCCCTGCAGCCGCCGCCACGCACGGCTCTGTGCGGGAGGGGGCCGGGGAAAGCCCCCGCAGGCAGCAGGTCACCTCAGAGTGTTCCCTGTGGCTTCCTCAGGCTCCCCGCCTCCAGCCTCGCTGGCGCAAAGACGAGCGGGACAACATCGCGGGTGCATCTTGCTCCTCAACACATCCAAGTGTAACCCAAGTCCGTTACACCCGTCCCGGCTTCCCAAAGACAGGCAGGGCTTGATAAGTGAAAGGGAAGCCCGAGGAAGAAATGCCTTTAGCAGAGTTCAGGTTAGGTTACAGCACAGTGTTCTGTAGTTTCCCCGCGTAACGACGGGTCCAAATCAAGTGGGTTTTCCCCCGAGAAAACTGTGATTAATTGCCTGTGATTTTCCGAGTAAACGGCGGTAGCGCAGCGGGAGCTCTGGCATCGTAAACCGCCTGCGGGGATCTCCCCTGGAGAGAAAGTTGGGATCTCACCCACGTGTCTCCGAGCGGCGGGTTAAGCACCCGTCCTGGAAGGAAAGAAAAGAGATACCGGGATTACAGAGATTGCCCCAGGGCAACATTCCGGTGTCGCACGCTCCCTTAGTGCGTTAGAAGGGTGAATTCCCGGCGGGATCGCCAGAGCTGAAGGCAGTTCTGTTTGGTCTTAAAGCACGCAGAGCTGCAGGTCGAAGGAGCGAGCCGCCCAGTCTGATCTGAAGCTGATGGCCTGGAGGCATCATATGCAAACAGGAACATACAGGCTTCTTCCAAGAACTGTAGAAATGCCCTACAAGGACTTGGGACTCTTTTGTTAGCTTTCCTTGAAATTTAAAGAGGGGACACCAAGGTTTTTCTGTCTGGAGCGCAGCACTTCAGGACCAGATCTCATCTCAGTTACATTCCTCCGTGCATCCAGATTTTTTTCTTCGGAGTTTTTCGGTCTTTGCTCTGCTGTGGCTGAGATCGGGATTCAGCCCTGCCTGTTCAAGTGTCTCTGATTATTTCCCTCCACATATATACATTTTAAGCTGGAAGGGAAATTAATCTTGTAAATKAAACCTTTCCCTGAGAATTGTATGGATAGTCACATTAAAGTAACTTAGCACAATGGAGCTAAATGTTTTCAGAGACGAGACTGTGAGGAAGACATAAGTCCTTTTCCTCTCCTCTGAATTATGAGTTGCATCCCACAGAGTTATTTTAAGCCCCCACACGTGTCTAAAGCCTTGTAAAATGATTTCTAATARTTGTTTCTGTTCCAGCTTTAGTATAATTTTCCATATATTAACTGCGCTAAATACAAATAAATTCACAAATAAATTACACTGCTTTGCTGCTCATCCCTACTTAAGCTTCTGCTAATTTCCCTTTTGTTCTGGTATTTGTCACTAGCTCTGCTCTCCCCGTGTATGTGAATCCTTGCTATTCCCCSAGAGCTCTGCAAACCCCCCTAAAGTGGCTTTTTAATCTCTTGTTTTCCAAAGACGGCAGCCACACCGTAGCTTTTCTAACCCTTTTCTGAATAATTAAGTTCTTGCATCATTTGGACTCCGTTGCAACGTCCCTATTTGCAGCAGCTCACTTGTATAATGAGGTGACCGGTACTGGGAACTGTATCCTAAACAGGCTCACCAGCCCCTTCTGCAAAGCCAGAATAATTTTATGTGAGGGGGTCTGTAATTCCCACGGGTCAGTAACGACAGATGAAGAAGAAATATATTCTTTCTTTCTTCTTTCTTTCTTCTTTCTTTCTTTTTTTTTTTTTTTTTTTTTTTTTTTTTGCAGGTCACAGTCGGGACGACTCTTAATAAGGAGGCTTGAGCACTTGAACAAATAGGAAGAAAAGATTGCAGGGATATCACCGGTTAGATTAGGTGTCAAATGCAAGCAATTTTGTTTGGGAATAATTTAATTACTCCTCTGTGATGCGGTGAGATGGACTGATCACCTAGCTAATCCCTCGTCAGGTTGCTTTAAGGTAAACACAATGTGACTTTAATGTATAATTCCAGTAGGATCTATATTCCTGGAGACCTGGAGTTATTGCCTTGGTGATGCAAGGTACCTTGTGCCCAAAAACGTAGCACTGTGATTCTGGAGGCAGCTGGTACCGCTTACTGAACCTATATTAGTAATTAGGAATACAGTAATAGTAGAGTAAAAATTAGTAATATTATGAATAGAGTTGTAAAAATGTGCCTGGCAACACTTAGGTTACAATTATCATACAGGCTGCTATTCCATGTGCAACGGGATGCACCTCAGCAGTACAAGGAGCAGGGAATTACCAAATCAGAAAGTGTCTGAAGTACTGGCTGCCCTGCAGGGAGGTACTGGCTTCATTTGGGGTGACAGGTACCAAACTCTCTTAGAGTCAGGCACATCAGGTGTTTCARAAAGTGCATCAGGCTGGTGCTCCACTGCAGGCTGCTGAGGGCTGGCAAGACTCAGGCGCCTCTGGGTGTGCCCAAAGAGGGAATAAGGGCACCCCAAGGCGTTCCTGGTGAAGCACAAAGTGTGTCTGAACCTCGGCATTCRATGGTGGCTGASCAGGAGCTTTGGTGATTGCTGTTGKTGGCCAAAGCAATGGTTCAGCAYCTAARAGCTTGTGTGGATCTAACTTGAAACTTCATTTTCAGATGTAGTGGAAGAACTCGGAAACACRACTGCTCAGGGAAGCACCTCACAGCTCAGACACATTTCCCAAATTTGGACAGKCCAAGAACCCGGGCATTTTGCTTTGAAGCTCCGAAATTCCAGGGGCACACAGACTACCATTCCTTAATTTCTGCTTTAAGGGACAGTCACCCACCTACCTTGAGTTGCTAGAAACCTTCAAGAGATATTGTGCTCCATCAGGTCCATTTCCCACAGTGATTGCAGAGCATCTGCTGGATTGGGCCTCTCACAACTATTGCATGCCCTTACACACGCACAAAGCAATGCTGAAAACACCAAGCTGGGATGCTGAAGGTTTGTTCCAGCATTTCACCATTTGTCAGATTTGGAGCAAAGTTTTTAAAACTCTTTCCAGTCTTCCAGGAGAGTAGTCTCAGATTTCCAGGTGTTGGGTGTTCTGAGCTGGATTTTCTTCAGCTTGTTCTCTAGGTTGGATACTGCTGTAAAATGCCCTCTCCCAAGAGAGACAAAGAACACAATCTGATGGCTGAAGGAGCTCAGGGATGATTTTTCAAACCATGCCTGTCSCTGGGGCTGAGCCACCTTTCAGGATTTGGGCAGAGCCTGTCCATGCAGAGGCAAACACAGGGCACTCCTCCAGGCTGCAGCTGGYCATCTGTATTTCTCAGGGAGGCTATCAGCAGGGTGACAACGAGAAGGTCTGGGTTCAGCTTGAATACCAGCCTGTGTTCCCTGGGGAGTGACAAAAGTCTTCCAGGGTGCAAAGTACCCAGAAGAGATGGGGAGAGCAGGGAGGAGAGCACTGCATGCCCTTATGCTGAATCTGTTCTTCGCTGCATAAAAAGAATTAAAGATTCATTGAGCTGTAAGAGGWAGATCAAAGGTGAATATAATTTTCAGTTTAGTGGTGAGAGCACCTATCTGATCTCAAGKTTCAGTCTTCCTCCAAGAGCTGTTTGTGAATTCCAGCCAGGAAGGTGAGGTACACACACAATTCCCTTTCCAGAAGGACCAATCCTGCTGAACTAAAGACTCCTCTACCCTTCCTTTCTTTTGTCTCAGATGGTTTACTTTATTTTTTTTTTTTACCTTCTCAGCTGCATTTCCTTAGCACAAACTGAGCTCATGAACTCAAACATGTGGTTTGCTCCAAGTTCAACGAGCTAAACCATCTGTAACCATCCCTGGCAGAATAAAGCAGGATTCAGATCCACTGAGGAAGTGGAGGCACAGGAGGTTCCAGGCTTAGGTGGAAATTTACTGTTGTACATTTGAGGTTCTTGGACACCRAAGGTAGRTACCTCCTGATCTGGGTGCTTCTARGATTGGGCAARAGCTGAGAGAACCTTTTTATTTCAATGTTGGATTTAGATGTTTATATTCTRCTTTAATTCCTTCTTTTAGCTACTTTTTGGATTTGGCCATTAACTTGAAAATGTAAGAGCCGTACCAGCTCAGATACCCTATTTAGTAAAAATGTCAAGATCAAAGTAAGTCTATGCTGGTAGTTCCCTGGTATTTTCTCTTAATCTCCATCAATCCATGGTTTAAGGACTTCCTGAGCCATGGTAAAATACTTTTAAGAAGCTAAAATCAAGATTACTTTGAGTAAAGGCACAGCACCCTTCGATCAGTACCCTCACCCATCCCTGTGAGTAACTTTGTTTTGCCATCTTTTGTCATGATTGATGGAAGTTATGGATAATGTTACCCTCTGATTCTCTGAAGTGCTTCATTCATTGCCTTTATCACATCACAAGTMATTTCTCATTGCCAAAATTAACTATCTGGAAGTTGGTGTATTCAACARCAATACATATAGTCCTTCCATTAAAATGTTCACATTTCTTGCTGAAAGCAAATTCGAATCTGTTCATGTTCAGAATGCATATAATATTATTTCCATTCACAAAATATAAAATGTAATGATACTGATTATTTTTGCTTAATGGAGGGAGAAGTTTAGAAATGGTTTAGGCTTATTGTATTAGCAGCCATCGTTCCCCACAAATGTTGTGGACTTCTTTTTGACCTGGGGTTTCTAACAGGACTTGTCTTAACAGCACAAAGCTCAATTTACTCCCATTTAATAGACCCAATGGGTACATGGGGTCCTGCACAGCAGAAAATGCATTTTATTGCATAAAACAAGGACAGGAGCTGGCTCCTGTCTTACTGTCTGTGAGGCAGAGTTGCAATAGCCCACAGCTGTAGGAATAYATAAATTTCTGTCCATACAGCCAGAATCAGCCCCTGTACTGGCACAGGATCCATTAGAGATCCTGCACAAGGAGAAGCTTGCACACCATCCAAACAGACATTGCAGCTGGAGGGGCTCTGTTGTCCCTATCGATCCCTGTGAACTGCTGCTATTTGCATTTTGCCACATCCACTTGCTGTACAGGGAAGACAAAACCTGCTGGCTCTCCCTCTGTTGGACAAATACCTTTGAGTGTTTACAGGAGAGCAGTTCACAAACCCCAGAGCTGCCTTCAGGGCACTGCTTGCAGAAATACCAAAAGATGTGGAGAGGATCACTGAGAGCCAAATACCTTCAAACTCCCAAAACAGGTCCTGTTCACCAAACTCRGAAGAAATCAGCCTGTATTTTCTGGGGAAAAAAAAAACAAAACAATCACAGCAACTGAACCTTGCTTCCCACTTTTGGCCCACGGGGACTTTTGCCCTTGCCTTCTCTGACAGGAGGGTCACACCCTGAAGGTAATGCATCAAAGCTCACATAAATTGGGTGAGAACAGAGCAACCTCAGACTAAAGCTGGTGCTGAAGATGCCTGGCCCAAGCATATGTGGCTGCTCCTGTGCCCAGGAACCTGTTAGGAAATGTACAGGAGCAGCRGCTGATACCCGACCCCAGCAGCTGAAGTGGTGGAGGAAACATCACAGGAACTCCAAGCTGCTTGAGAAATCCCTGCTCAGTTGGATGTAAAGATGGGTTTAGAGAGTAACAAAACTGTCCTGAAGAAAAGGCAGGATATGAGCATCACCACCCATCAAACATCAGCTTTGAATGATGTCTGGCTTAGAAACAGTAAATTAAAATGAAGCTTGCCCTTAACCATCTGAATTTGGGTCACAGCAAGAGCAAGTTCAACTCTCCTCATTCTCTGCTTCTCAGTATGTGTTTGCAAACTGCTTGAGGAGAAACAGGTTGGCCCTGGATTTGTCTTGTTCAATTTGTCTCCTTAGATAACTGATGCTTTTCCAGTGTGACTGCTGGAATGATTCCACACTATCTATACAAACAAGCATCTGCTTTTTCAATTGAGCTATTAATTAATTCCATACAAAATACAAATAATGAAGTAACAGTTAAGTGTATTTTTGTTAACATGAGTTGGGAGGTCTCAYAGAAGGAAGAGATCCTCCCCTTGCTTTCTGAGTACAAGGTGTGCACTTGACCAAGCTGCTCAGCAAAGTGTGTGTTTAYAAAACCAAAACCTTGGCAGATTCTCCAGGTGAAAATCACCCATCTCCCTTCCAAGCTCCCTGAAATTCCCAGCAGAATTCCGCTCTCAATGTTTCTTGTCTTCCTTCAGAAGAGGTAAGAGGGAGGCTGGAAAGTMAGAGGACTAAAATTGCTCCATTTATGCAGGCCTCTTGTCTTAATTCAGCAAAATTTCCATACCCAACCATGAGGCTGACTATTTCTATTCCATGAAAGGAAAAACTGCTGCAGGGAATTGATGTGCATGGACAGCTGGTTTCACCAGGATGAAAGACACACATTAAAAATGCTTTTGAAATGCATTTGGGCTTCCCTCAGGGAGTTTGCTAAACCTGCAGCCAGGTACCAGAAAGAATTTGTCCCCTTAAGGCGAAGACAAGAATAAAATTAGTAAGAAATAATAGCCAAAGCCACAGGTGGGACAGATGGCATTGAATGGACATCTGTCASAATAACACCGAGTTACCATGATAGACTTTCACCCTGCATCCCCCAAAATTAAATATGCTCCTCTGCTAATCATGTAGCACGATGAGGAAGGTGTGTGGATCGTAAACCCAAAGCTAAGGATGTCAGGAATTGGCTTTACACCTCCATCRGGTGTGGGAAACACAGAGTGAATGGGGTATAAAAGCTGGAGAAGGCATATGGAGAATGAAGGGCAGATGGTTTGGCTCTGTGACACTCTGTTCCGGTTTTCTGGTGCCCAGGAAAGGAGTCACTGCTGCTCAGGGGCAGCTGCAAGGTCTGTGCAGAGAGAAGGGGCTTTGCTACTCCCAAACAGCCCCACATGAAGAGGTTTGGCTGCCACTCTGGAGGAAGGGCATTTTGGGGTGTTGCAGAGAGGAGACACAGAGCTGGAGACAAAGGTCAGGGAGAAGCAGTCCAGTGGTGTGGATCAGACAGAAGAGCTCCTGTACCTCTGGGACACTTGGGGAATTAATAAACAGACGATGACAACAGTTTCTGCAAAAGCCCTGTTAAACTGAAAGAGTAGCAGTGAGAGAAAAMCAAGAATTCCTATAAAAATGAAGCTTTAGATAAGCACCAAACCAAAGCAAGCAAGATGATCATGTGAGATTAAAAATGTTTGATTAAAACATGGTGAAATTGTCCCAAAAATATGCAGCCATGTATGATGTCTTCRATATAAACCCAAATTAAAAGTATGACAATAGGTTTTATTTAGAAACATCCTGACCTTTCTCGTATGACTCTTGTCCTGCCTTCTCGTTACTTGTCATTCTCAGTCACTGTATCTTGCTTAAATGAAAAGTGTAAGCTCTTCAGGGCATCTCTGGGTTTTTTCATCTGCTGTGTACAACAATGCATGCAGCAGGGACATTCTTATAACTGTTAAACGGAACACAAATAAAACATTTCATCTCCGATTTTGCAAATTTACTGAGTTTCTTCCCAAGRAAAAAAAAAAGCCCTTCRATTGTGGATATTGGTAAGAAGCTATTTGCTCACACTAGGAATACTTAGGGTAAATAATAATCACGGGAAAGCAGCGCTCTCGTTGCTAATGATGTTTATTGAATCACAGAACGGTTCCTGGGGAAGAGCAGCGGAATCCCATTGCTTGGGATTTTGAGAGCAAGGTTGGGCAAAGCCAGAGACTGCACTGCAGGGCTCGGTGCCCCGCTGGCAGGAAGACAAATGAGAAGCCCTAACAGTCTTCTCTATTTGTTCTTCTATGATCCTTATAAGAGAGATTGATGCTGACAGCATCCAGGTGGTGTGTCCGTGACTCAGCTGTCACGTCACTGCTTACGGCTTAAAGCCAGTGAGTCAAGGAATGAAAAACAGGTGGAAGGAGGAGGAGAGCCCTCCCAAAGCGCTCGCCTCCAGCCATCTCCTCCTAAGCAAGCAGGGCCAATTGCAGACCACAGGGACACAGAAGAGGGAGAGGCAATGACAGAAGGAAGGGCTGGTCACCTTCCTCCGAGGGCAGCAGGGTTGCAAACCCTTCTCCACGCCTCACGTGGTGTGGAAGGAACGCCCGGTGTGAATTAATGGACTTCTCSAAGCCAGAAGTGTCCACCCCATGCAGTAGGTATCAGGCCCACTGGCTCTTGTCACTGTGCTCAGTAGACAAAGCTGTAGATGGAGTRAATATTGAATCCATCTGGTTTAGTTCCTGCTAGACGTAAAGGGAACATCACACATGTATGGCCACATATTTTCGTCAATACAAAGTTTGCTGTTATGGATCTGATTCCATGTGACACCCAAAATACTGTTCAGAGAATGGGTCCCCAAAGTGTGACAACAGGCAGCAATTTCTCTGAAAATCCAAGAATTCCTAAAATACAGAAACAAGCTACCTYGAAAGCAGACTCCTAGGTTCAGGTGGTTTCTGGACACTACTGTCTGCCCGGGTGGGTTCACAAAAGAAATCTGCCACACCTGGGATCTAAACACATTAATTTTTAATTTTTTTTTTTTTTTTTGGCACTGCCTTGATTGCAAGGTCAGCTTCTTGTAGTTCACAGTAGCAGAAGGTCAGTGGCATCCTAGGAGTTGGGTACTCAACYCCTTTCTCTGCCTTTGGGCATGATCAATATTTAACACATGGAAATCTCTCCAGGGATAGAAAYATCTTAACCTCACCAAGAACTCTGTTGCAATGCTTCATAATCTCTACCACACACAAAAACATTTTCATAAGGATCTGACCTTATTTTCTCTGCTGCAGTTTAAGCCTCTAATTCCTTATGTTATCTACCATGGACAGAGAAAGCAGGTGATTCCCATCCTTTCTGTGACAGCCTCTCACACACTGGACAGTTGTCACCTTGCTTCCCTGGTCAGTCCACACTCCACATGTTCAGTCCACTCCACATTTCTTCATTTTTTTTTTTCCTAGAGTTCTGTTCATTCCCACTGCTCCCCTGGGACTTTCTCTGATGGCTCACATCTTTTTTGATCTGAATGACATTCTGGTCTACTCATGCAATCCATGATTCACCACTRTTCTTTGGATTTCTCAGTATCTCCATCACCCTGCCAGCTGTCACCATGTGCTTGTAGGTTTAATGAGTGCTCCCTATCCCATCATCAGTGCCTTTATTAGTGATCTAAGTACCACCAGACCTATATGTAGCCATCCTACAATGCTTTGGATGTAYAGGGACACTCTTCCCCAGTTCCTTTATGGGGAACTGGGGGGGGTATCATGTGTCAACAGTGTTAGATACTTTTTTAAATTCCAGATATATGGCATCTATTGCTTTGCTACACACACAACGAAGAAAATTATAGTTGTGTGAACCGACCAATTATTGCCCAAAAGAAGCATGTGCTGGCTGTCACTTATCCCTATATCCCATGAGAATTGCATGGTTTGGTAGTGGCCAGGACGTTTGTAATGCATTGCCACATTTTTTTGCAAAGTGCTATGCAAAATCAGAAAAAAAAAGTTGGATACTGTACCAAGAAATTAACAACCTAAACAATTTTTTTTACCCCAAAAGGATATGACAGCTCCTTCCTTACCACACTTTGCATCTGGAAAAATGAGGCCATTCATTCTGCACATCTGTTTTACCACAAAATTAGATGACCATTTCTTTCTAGAAGTCCCAGACAAGAAGTTAKTACCAGCATTATCAAGAGCCATATCTAAAGTTTGGTTTTATCTGCATTTAGCCTTGCTAAAGTCTAAAAGGTTTCATCTGTCTGCATCCCTCTTGCTGTCTGCTCACTCACTGCCTGCTCCGCCTCGGATGCAGCTCCTCGGTTTTCAAACCTGACTGCTCCCAGTCTGAGTGACACATMTTATGGTGACACAACTGCTGCAGGGTCTGCAGGAATTGTCTGAAAGCCAAGAGCTCTGTCCAAAGGAAGGAAAAATGGCAAGGATWTCATTATGTGAAGTGAATGAGTAAAAGGCATTCACTCCAAGACTGCAAGGCAAAGTAACTGAGAATGTGGCATTTTACATCGCTCCTGTTGCGCAGAGTAAACCAATTTTTAAAGTGCTAAATCATGGCACATGAAACTTGATCTTATTTTATGGAGTTTTGATCTTCACAGGCCATTACCAAGCTMAAGTATTCCAGCCAGAAAGTCTGTGACTTTATGTTTGCAAAGAAAACATTTGTGGCAGCAAAACATGGGCTCTGCTGTCGCCTCTGGAGCTGAAGAGYTAGTAACAACTCCTGTTGTTTATACGTGCAAAACATTTGGAATTAAGCACAGATTTGTGCTCCATTTAAGTGTACTTTTAATTACTTTTGATTAGGATAAAGAGGATAATTTTCTTTTACCAATTCTCAGGATATTCAGAACATCTGGAAACTAAAGTAGTTCTTTGAATGCCAGGTTATT
>NW_026623521.1:428353-454834 GCF_030028575.1 Malurus melanocephalus
AGAAGAGAAGAGAAGAGAAGAGAAGAGAAGAGAAGAGAAGAGAAGAGAAGAGAAGAGAAGAGAAGAGAAGAGAAGAGAAGAGAAGAGAAGAGAAGCCAATGCAATGGGCTCATCCTCTTTGTAATGGAATCACAGCAAGGATATCATCTTTTATCATGGAATGATCTCACTACAGCCAGGGATGTGGCCCAGACAGGCTGTTTTTGCAGCTGAATGCAGCCCTGAGGCTCCATAGGGGATCTCTCACCACCACATWGTCCCAGCAGATCCATGCTGATGGAATTGGGAAGCACTCATGGATGCTAGTGATTTAYTGGGAGTGCAAGGGGCTGCTTGTTTTAATATATGGCACATGTGGCATGAATGTGTTAATGGAATTTATATGTAAAAAATTATGTCCGCACAAATTCTGGAATTGCTTGGGTAGGATTTATGCAAAAGGCATAAAATCCAGTGGAAACAGTCTAAACTTTCTGAGGCTTATTAAGTTTTCATTTTATTTATGGAAATGTCTTAATTTATTCAAGGTGAATGCCAGAAAAAAATACTATAGATTTAGTTAAAATCCAGCTTTTGTTATTTATAAAATTTCACAGCTCTTGTTTACATTAGGAATCAAATTATTTTTACTGGACTAGCACAAATCCAAAATCATCCTCACGTCTCTGTTGAATGGGCACCAGCACTGTGGTGGCTTCCATTGACCCCAAAGTGATGCTAAGAATGAGAAAGAAAATATGAAGAAAAAAATGTAATTAAGGACATTTAAAAAATTATAATTTTTTTGCTTACCCTTGTTATATATATTGCATTAAATATACATCAAAGAAACACTCTTCCATCCTTGCCTGCCTGCAAGGAGTAAGATACAGGGCTCCCTGGGGACTCCCTGAACCCCCAGGACAGAACAGTTCTTACTCCTGGGTGGTGAGGAGGATATTTAACCATGTTACTAAAAAAGAGATGACACTTGAGAAASCATGCTGTCTCTCCATCAGTGGGTAAGGCCCATAATCACAGCTTCAACCAAACTGGGACAATGCCTTTCAAAAAATTACCATCCTACAAGATCCTGAAAATCAGAGAGGCACAAATCAGTGCTCTGGTGAGGGGAGAMGGTGTCCCCAAGGGTTACACCATCTCTGGCAGGACAGACCAGCCAAGGAGGCCACTCTCAGCCAGCCCTCAGGAGTGTCACACAGGGAGTGGTGTTTGYAGTGCAGAGGGAGGAGGTGGATGCAGGGAGAGAGAAAAATGCACAAATCCRTCAGAAAACAGGCTTCTGCTCTTCATCAGTCTGCACATCTCACTCAGTGCATCTAAATCCYGCACAAATTTCATCCTGTACTTTTCCACAGCTGTAGCACTGAAGCATCTTAATTTCTTACAGACACTAATGAATGCAACCTTAAAACACCCCCCGAGGTCAGCTGGGGTTGCCAACTGGAGGTGACAATAAAGGAGCTCCAGCAAACCCTGCACCAGTGGTTTCCACCACCTCAATCTGCTTCAACTCCTCCCAAAAATCATTGCTGGCACAGAGGAGATGGGGCTGGCTCCCCACTGCTCCCAGCTACCCAGCCTGCATCCCAAAACCAGGCAAAACAGCATCATCTGAGGCTGGCATCTTGGAAAATAAATTTGTACATCAGCCCAAATCCCAGTGTGTAATGCTAATGCAGGAGGAAATCAAATGGCACYGGGCACAGAGTCTCTGGCCTTTGGAGACCTTGCCCCTGGAAATGAGTTTGAAGTGAAACTCTGTGTCTTTTCTGATTTTTAAAAGCCAAGGATTTTTAAGGCTTCCTGATGAGGAACTGTCCTAGTTCCATGGGTCAGGAAGAGTTCAGGATGGGGGCAGCTAGCAGGAGGGGGAATTGGAGTTCTAGAGCCCAGATTTTGCCACTCTGGATAATGGTGAGCCAAACATGGTGCAAGATTAACTGCATTCTCTGAGCTGAAAATTTGCATTGATACACATGAGCAAATATAAAATGACCACGTTTGTACCAAAGACAGGCTGAAAAACTTCCATCCAAAGAGCTAATGYTTAGTAAAGTTATAAGCAAATGAAAACCTTAATCTTATCATATTTAGACATCCTAACTAGACATCACAGTCTGTATTACTCAGAACAGGGTAAGGATTAATTTCTACATCACTCCATATCACAGAGAAATCTGAAAACAATGTTCATATTTCATTTATTCTCCACTCCACTGAAACTCCCCTTCAAATCAAATCAATGTTAGCTGAAAATAATGCTTTGCCACAAAAAAAAAGAAGCACATTCAGATTTGTTCTGCTTCCACCATTTCAGTGACACTTTTCACAATTATTTTGAATGATGCCCTGCAAATCCTACCTTGTCCTACAAAACTGCATCAGCATCTCCCATCTCTCTGAACTCATCTGTTCTCTCTTTGCCATTATYCCATCAAACTCTGCAACACGGTCATCTCTGCCTCTTCTGTAATGCACACTGACCCAGAACAGACAGAGGGAAAATACCAGCAAATGTGATTCTTTTAACCAGGATCTTACATGTGSTCTCTAAATGGTGTCTGATGCAGTGCATATGCAGATCTGACTTTGAGAGTGTCATTTAGGGGAAATCCCCCGAGGATTCTCATCCTCTCAGTTTGCCAGCACTGACAGAAGCTCACTRCAAACACATTTAAACAAATAGGAGGGCAGGATGGCTTTTAAAACTCCYTTTCAGGACTTCTGCAAAAGCTGTGTTTGCCTGCTCAACATATATAAAAATGGGAAAGGAGAGGGTGGAAAATGCAATAAGGAATCTGTCGGCCTTACTAAGCAGATTTAATTGCTTGTGGATTGCAGCTAGCATGGTGGTACAGCCCCACACCGGGATGGAAGGGGCTTTTTGCTGCAGATGCTGCATTGCTGAGTCTGCAGAGCCACCACAAAATCCCACTGCAGCTCCTGTCCCCATTAACAGCCAGATATGTAGAACAAAGGTGCTGAAAGGATATAGGGGGATTTTCTYGTCAATCTGACAGAGCGGCTGTGTACAGCACAGTGTAAAAGTGAAGTTTGGCTGTTTCAAGGATGAGGGATCACGTCCTCATGTCAAGGCCCTCTTGTCCCAGCTGCTCTGCTCCCCGTCCTGTTTGATGTCTTGCTCTCTTGCTGACACCCTGGTGGAGTGTGGAGAGCTCTTGGCTGGTTTCAGTACCATCCTTGCTGTTTATCACACTGAGTTTTAGACTTAAGCAGTGTCTGACAGGACACACAGAACCAAAGCAGGGCCCTGCCTCAGTTAAAGCAGGGATGGTGACACTTCACTGGCCACTTTAGTTCCACAAGGTCATGCTCAGCCCCACAGTCAGGCAGAGCTGGGACACGAATGACAGGAGGACCCTCAGGAGGAAAGGTCCAAAGGTTTTATGGTCCAAATCCCGCTGTATTTTTGCATGSTGGCACACTGGCTGTCAGTGAGGTGACTGAGGGCAAGGGGCACACAAAACGCTGCTGCAGGTGGGAGGGAGTGGGCACGGATAAACACAATCCACAGCAGCGGCTGCAAGATGCCACAAAAAGACAGAATCCTGCTGTGGAGCCAGCTCTGGAGAAGCTCTCCTGGACCTGAACATTGTTTTAAGCACGCAAAAGCCCSGTTTGGCTGCTCAGGAGAGCGTGACGTGTCCGAAGGCTGGCAGCAGCACCGGCCGCACGTCACAGCCGCACACAGAGCCGCTCCAGGCTCCCTGTGAGCGACAGCTCTGCACCAACACAGACACACAAACAGAAACAAAGCGCTTCACATTTGTCATTGCCTTTTCTTCAGCTCTGTGATCAGCCTTGAACTTTGCTTTAGCACAGCGATATGCCCCAGGGCCTCCTGATAAACCTTCCCGGGAAGCTGTGCCCCCCACCCCACAGCCATTCCCACCCCAGTGCTGCCTCAGGGACCCTGGCCCCAAACCCCCCTCTCCTTAGTTCCCCTAAGAGTTGTCAGCCTTAAATCAATGCCGACTTAAATGTTTTAATCACCCTTAGGGAGTTCCTGCTCCTGGTTTTATTAATTCATCGACAGTTTGGGAAGCTTTGCATATTAGCATCAGCACTGCCTTACGCAGCGGCCAGCAGAGATGGAACTTGTCACAGACTCATCCCAGTGGCATACAGTAATCCTTTTCCAAGTTAATTGGCCCAGGTGTGCATAAAGCTGTGGTTTTRCCTCTCTGGCAGCATCAGCCTGAAGCTGGCTTTGCTCCCGGGCTGATGTCCCCACWSTGCAGCACGGAGCCCCCCGAGCTGTGTCAGACACCCCMRSMMMMMMMRSMRGSMRSCCMCAGGGCCKGGTGTCAGGATGAGTGCACACAACCAAAAATAGTCCAGAAACTGTGAAAGCAGCGCATCCACCTGGATACCGAGGAAGTGACTTCCTTCCTTCCAGGGATCACATGCAGCCAGTGTCTCTGCAGAGTGAGAGGGAAAAGGAGGATAATTCAGAGCATCCACAACACTGCTCTGGGGGACCATCTCTCTCTGTTACTTGGAGAGAGACTCAGACACCAAGCCTTCAAATCAGGTGCTCAGAATCACACAGCATTAATACCCTGTATGTTTTTATTTCTTGTGTCCAAACATTTGTTATTCAACAAATAATATTACTAAGGTAGATCATGCTAAGAAAAAGCGTTTTATATACAAATAGAGACAGAACACATCTTTACACATCTCACACTGTGTTGCTTGATAAATTTGGCTGGCTGAGCCTTCACCTCCAGCCTTGTTGCTGTGTCTCCTGGGTTTTGACCAGAGGAATTGCATCCCAGCTGGGGTGGGCTGACAGGGTTGTCACTGCCCCGTGAGACACCACTGGTATTACACGTGCTGAATACTGTGCTTTGACATCATACTTCTATTTCCTCAGCATCTCCAAACCTATGCAGTTCCAGGCAAGCTGATTTAAGCTTTTAAGTGTCTGACAAAAACGGTTTCCTCCTCCCACCCTGCAGCTTTGCTCCCCATATAAAGGCACAAAGTGGTATGTTTCACACACACGCTAATGCACATCTATAGGTGAACTGCATATTATCCTATAAACTGGGAATTAAAAATTCTTCAACTYTAACCCCATAGCAAAAGACAGCAATCCATGAAGAGATGCATCCTCTTTTCTGTTTCTGAATACATTACACTTGCTTAAATGCAAGGCAGTGCCTGGTAATCACCCAACTGTGTCCCCAGTGGTGTCAGCATGTCCAGTGCTCATGCAAACAGCAGAGCTGAGTCCCCCAAAGCTCCAGGGGTCTGCAGAAGGACWGACTGACTCCCTGCCCCTTGGCCAAGCAGCAGCATGACCTGATGGCTTTGCCACAGCCATGGCACAGGGCAGGGAATGGATGCACTTCCCCAGGCACGAGGGGAAGGAAAGAGATGCAMTACAGCACTGGATAGGGCTGCACTGCATCCCTTCCATTCCAAATCCATAAGGGCCTGAGTGGGTTCCCCAGTCCCTGTCAGTGCTGGGAGACCCAGCCCAGGGAGCTGAGAGCCAGCAGGGCTGTTTCAGTCACTCCATGCTCGTGATGCTCAGCCATGGGGATCCTGAGTGGCACAGGTTAATGGGCTGCCCACATTTCCTAATCCTCATGAGCAAACACTGCCAGGAATGATTACTAGCCCCTGACAAAGGTYGTGCTCCGTGAGGGCTCTGTGCTCATTGCATCAGGATGTGTTTTCCTTACACTTGCATGTAGCTGCTGAAGCTCCATTATTTTCATGCATTTTATTTCTGACACAGCTTTTTTGTTGGTAATATCCAGTGCTTGGTGCTGAGCGAAGCTTTCAGCCACGTCCCTGCAGCTGGGAGAGGGAAGGGGAGGGCAGGGAGGGGAGGGAAGGGGAGGGAATGGGAATTCATCAGTGTGCTGAGTGGTTTCAGGTCGCAACAGGCAAGGCTTAATATKATCAGGAGGAAAATCAACCCTTCCAAATGGAAAGCAAAGTTGAAGGAATGAGTGCTTTTAAGTTACAGACTGTAATGCCCAGTGCTGGGGTGCCAGGGTATCCCAGGGTRTCTCATGCAGCTCCACCCAACCTGCAGCTCACCTCACCTTCCCTGAGATCTTTTTCCARGATTCTCCATTTTCTCCCTTATCACTTTCCTCTCAACTTTCCTCCCTGTCCTTTGGCGCTGTTTTTCCCTCCCCTGGCTGCAGGATGTGATGTTTTCCCTCTCTGCAGGCACAGAGGCCCCGCTCTCAGCAGCAGCRGAGCTGTTTGTGTGGAGTGCTGGTGACATATTGTGGCTGGGCTGGTTAATCACACGTATTCCCAGGAGCTATCCAAGCCGGCTGGATCCGAGCTCTGAGCTAACACAAAATACTCACACTGCCCCCCAAAATCTACACAAGACAGCAAGGGCTGTGGTTACCCACCTGCCCTAGGCTCAGCTCTTCTGCCTGCTGGGGTTTAGGGTTGGAGTCTGAAGGGTTTTACACCACTGATGTRTAATTGCATACATGCTTGGAGTGTGATTTAACACTCAGTCTTGATGCCCAAAATACTGTGATTTAGGCTTGAGCTTGATGATATTTACATATAACTACAGACCCTGTCTTTGTGTTTAAATTGTGTGTCTTGAATGGAATGGTGGGGCCAGGCTCTCAGGCACTACAAGTAGGATAATTGTTTTACTGACATCATTATACTGATTTAAGGCAAGAGGAATTCCCGCATGCTAAAGAAGATACAAAAATTGCTCTTTATTTATTTATTAATTGTTACAAATTTTTCAAGTCTGCATTTATAGATTTTACAACCCAGAGCTTAAATATACCTCATGTCAGCAGGTGGAGGGCAGTGACAGCACCTGCAAGTGCTTCCAGCAGATCACATTCAGGCTACAGAAAGCTGCACAGTGGTACCCAGAAAATATTCAAGTCCTTCCTTGTGCCCTCATGCCAAATGACGTTTCAGAACTGCGACATCAAGTAATTTAAATACTGTCRGTTTATGCAGCATCTCAGTTATCCTTTAATAGTATAGTTACTCTTTTCTCAGAAGAGAGTGGTGTCTAATCATGTCAGGATTTTCTTAAGTAATTCTGCCTCAGGGTAAAGAGTATTTTTTTATACAACAGCAGTGGATCTATATGGCTTTAAGAGGCAGATTCTTCTAACACTCAAGGC
Organism: Malurus melanocephalus; assembly: GCF_030028575.1. Taxonomy (NCBI): domain Eukaryota; kingdom Metazoa; phylum Chordata; class Aves; order Passeriformes; family Maluridae; genus Malurus; species Malurus melanocephalus. The sequence goes on from NW_026623521.1 coordinate 435,520, forward strand.
CTGGCTTAGAGGAGGCTCCTGAACTGATTCTGTCAAAAAGTGTTTGCATTTTCTTCAGGGCGAGTCAGAAAAGGGAAAAAACCTAAATGCGTTTTGACATTTGTATTTGGAGTGTTATCTGTCAAATATGCCAGGACCAGATCACAAATTTCCCCAAGATTGTGGTGGCTATCCTGCCTATCAACAGCAATCTGGAGCTCACACAGGATGCAGGAGGAAAGGCASGCTGAGAGAGTGCAGTGACAGATTCCACATTAGGATGGAGGAGGAACAGGGGGCAGCCAACGGCATCTTAAAAATTGCACATGGGTCTTCTCAGCAAGTGAGGTCTGACAGGACAGTTTGCAAAAACCAGAGAGGAGACAGAAACCAGAAGGCTGCCCAGGGCCAGGGCTGCCCTACCTGGAGCTGATCACTGGCTCATCACCACATGAGTCTTTCATCCCTTACGTTTTCTGATGCTCTGGGCACAATTACTCTGTAGGAAGCCTTGACCTTTCACTTCCTATTTATATGGTATTTTGGAGCAACTCTTGCAGTCTGCAGTACTCTGAAGGCAGCTGGGGCATGGGGACTGTGCAGGGAAAGTCACCAGGGCTGAGGGAGGCTGAGGAGCTAAGAGGTCCCAGGATGGGCATCCCAAACTCCTGCAGAGCCCCAGCCCTGGGGAACTGGCCTGGCTACCTGCTCCAGCAGGACAAACAGCACTCATGCAGGACATCCAAGAACAGCCTTGCAYGTGCCTGTTCAAAATCAGTGGCAGCAGAGGACAGAGACTGCTCAGATTTTACACTCCTTCACCTGTTTAGCCCTCCAGGCTGGTTCTTGATTCTACATGGGGCATTGCACAAAAGACCCCATGGGCTACATGACCATTTAGGACAATTTCTGGTACTCCAGCACATCAAGTTAGACCTTCTCAAGACAATCCACCAGCTCTGCCCCTCCATCACACAGCACGTGGCTGTTTCCAAAGCACCCTATTCTAATATCCCAGTTTAATACCGTACACAGAAGAGATCTGCAGGATCCATTTTCATATGAAATGAAAATTCACTGTGCTGGKTGCAACCCTAGGTTTAATGTATTGGCAAAACTGAGGTACCACGTGTTGTATTAGCTGCACTGATTCGTAGATGAGGAAAGCACAAACTGGTGGCACATCATAGTCAACACCAGAGCAAAAATGCCAATGAAATGCAATATGTAGAGAGACAGGAGCTGTTCCTGTTAATAGCCAGGCTGAACTGCAGGGAAACGTGGGTATTAAAAGTCCCTTAAATTTAGTAAATTATTCAGGTACATAGCATATTCAAACCTACAAATACCATGAAAGAGGTGGTTAAGAGTCCTTTGGTGTGCCACCACGCTGTCCCACCTGGCCTTTGGGGAATCCATCAATCTTGTGATGGCCAGTGATTCCTGTTCATGGTGTCCATTACTGATATATTGACCAATTACAAAAACCTAGTGTTTGTGTGCAGTGTGAGTTCGAAGTGGTGGGGACAGGAGCAGTCAGGACCAGGCTGGAATGAAAATGGGAGGAAAGGAGAGGCTGGTGCTCAGCATCAACTACTTTTGAGATTTGATGCTTTGTAGATCCCCAGAAACCTTGAGGGAAGCAGGATGCAAAAGGCTCCACRTCCCAGGGCACAGTGGGGTTGTAGTGCATCCTGCGATGCTGCATTGCAARCAACATCCCAAACCTGGAAAAATGCAGTCCACTGACTGACTGATCCCAGGACATGCTGTAACTACCTCCACTGCCTTGCTAACGGGTCAGAAAAACATTTAAATTGTGTATTMTATTTCTCACTAGCTCCTTGCAAAGCACCCAGATCAGTGGGAAACCCGGGCTCTGCAGCCCAACAGGGATAGACCAAAAGGCATAGAGCTTTTTCCTGATGGTGAAGAGGAGGAAGGGACACCATAGGAGATGTCATCACTGAGCTGAGCTGGGGACTCACAGAGGTACTTCAGCATCTGCTTGAAAATACATTAAAGCCCTTCCCTTTGATGGACACATTTGCTGTATAAATAGTTGTGTCCTCTTTATTTCACTCTGAGGTTTAATTAATATATAAATCAAACGCTTATAAAACTCACAAATGCTTGGGAAGATGTAAAATTTAATTAGTTTGCCCACACAACTCCATATGTCAACTGTTAGCTCAATTACTCTTTGCCATGAAATACTGACTGCACTTTCCCATATTACTAATTTCCCTCTATCTCAAGTCATGCTTAATCAACGCCCTGAACGCARCACACACACTTGTGCTAAATTAAATATTGAGCACAAGGAGCAAGAGCCTCTTTAATGAAACCACAGCTGGATTTTGCTCAGAAATGAGATCCTCACACAATATTGGGGCAGAGGATGACCCCTGGGGCAGTCCCTGGGGTGTGGGGCAGTTATCACCTGCTCTGGGATGTGCTACCAGCATCAGCTACYGTGCTCATGTTCTTCCTTGGAGGAAATCCCTGTCTGTGTTTTTGTGGGATGGAGCAGGCTCTGGTTGGGCAGGGACTGGAGCAGATGAGGAGAGGTTGGGAATGAAGCACATGGCAGGGATGGGCGAGGAGGGGCAGGCAGGGGATGCACTGTGATGGGCTCAGGTGTGTGGGGTCAAAGTGCAGGTGTGCAGCAGCTAAAGGCCACTGCACCCATTAAATGTGCATTAAAAGCACGTCCAGGTCAGCCCCAGCCTGGCAGCGGCCCTCAGTACAAATGAGCACTGACGCTGCATTTATTCCTATTTCAACATTCTCMAGAGACAACAAAATGTCAAAATTACCATCTGGAAAGAGTCCAACATATTCTCCACGCTTGCAGAGCCCCCCCTTTCCCCATCCCCACCTCCAGCCTAGCATGAGGGCTCTGATATCCCCTCGACCACRCCGTGCTGGCCGGAGTGTCCGCAGTTTTCTCCCAGCCAGCCATGCCATGGGGTGACATAGAAGTGACCTTTGCTGGCTCAGACAGGGTGCCCAGCTGCTCCCAGCTCAGAGCCAGCCCRTGGCCTCCCATGGGMTCCCAGCCCAGCCCATCCCACTGAGGATGGATCCTGCCTGCGGGGGAAGCAGGGGACACAGCCATAATGTCACCACGGGCAGTGGGACTGTTCAGGGGGAAGGACGGTGCTGGAAATGCTGTGGCAGAGGGTGCAGCAGCCAAGTGRAAATTTAAAAAGCTGCAGGAGGATGCACTTAACCATTATGCCACTTTCAGGAGAACTGCCCTGGAATAAAGATGTTTATAATTSTACAAAAATACTGTAAATTAAGCTCTTATTTTTCCCATTTGTGCTACTCACTGGTATATAATTTCCCTGTTTGTGCTGTGAATACAGACTATTCATTTTCTCTAAAACTGTTTTCTTACACATTTTGCTTTCAGGAGCTGGTGTGGGAGCAGAGCCTGGCCATGACCACCGTGCACGAGCCGTCAGCACTGCCTGCCCCTGGGGCTTCTGCTCGGAGCCACCTGCACCAGGCTTTGACAGTCCTGGAAATGTTCCTTCCACTGTCCTTCCTGAGGAAAGGGTGCACCTGTCACTGACCCCTGCTTTGCTCCAAGGGTTTGTTTTGTTCCCCTCCCTGTAAGATGGGAGCTGCCAGCCTTGCTACCAGACCTGAGATGAGGCTGGGAAGCTCCGAGTCTTGGATCAAGCTCTCCCATTTTACCACTTATGGTTCAAATCCCCCCCAAACCCATGAGATCAAGTAAAAGCCCCATTTCCCTTTGACCATCCAAAAAAAATTGCATTTTCAATGGTAAAACCACTTTGAGGGTGGGGTTGGGTTTTTTTTTAAGCTATCCCATATAAGCAGAGCTGGAATCYATTGTACTGGAACCCATATTATACAAAATAATTTTTAATCCTCGAACTTCTTTCTTCAGGCAATCAGCTTGTTTCTTTAATTCAAATTAGATCTTCATATTCAAGTCTCATTCTAGTTAATCATATTTTTCAATTAAAYTCAATTGTCTGTGATCTTCCTAACTTCCAATGCTTCCCTGCATGTCTAATACGGGCAAATTTTGCATTTGTTCCTTTTACTTTCCCTTTTTTTTTTTTTCTTTTAATTCAAGCTGGTGACATTTTGCTTAACCAATTTCCAGCAATGGGACGCACTGGAAGAAATCAATGTTTCCACAGGCTTTGCTTGATGTTGGGGTGTTCATGGTCACCGTGGTCAGGGAGGAAATCCGAAATCATGGGGTGGTGAGGCTGGGACAGGCTTAGAGGACACAGAGCATCCCTCTGCTTTTTTAAGTGGYCCTTCAAAACACAGCCTTTAACATTTAGCCCTTCTAGAGGAAGAAAAAGAAGTGTTCTGTGGAAAGCACGGTGTTAAACATGGGCTACAAGTACCTGGGAGAGCTCAGAGCAAGTCAGACTCGGATTTCTGGAGTCTGATATTCAGGGCACTGCAGCTCAGCCCTCCAGACATTTAAGCACAGCTCACTGCCCAATATTGCATCCAAACCCATCCCTCCTGCAAGCATGCACCAACTCTGAGATCCCACCTGGCCTCAGACACYACCCAGTGCTCAGGATGGGGAGACCTGGGGAAAACCAGGGCCTTTCAACARAGAGGGAAAGCAGCAGACAAAAGGAAGGAGAATTTTTAGGACAGTTTTGTGCACAGTTGTGAAGCACCCAGGGAGCAGAACCACCTTGGTGGTGAAGCTGCCACTCATGGAAAAAACTGTTGGCAGWKGGCAGACTTCACACAAYACTTAAYAGAGAGGTCAGAGAATAGAAAAWCACAGAATGRTTTGGGTTGGATGGGACTCTAAAGATCACTTTGTTCCAACYRCCCTGCCATGGGCAGGGACACCTTCCACAAGATCAGCTGGCTCAGAGCCCCATCCAGCCCAGCCCTGAACATTTCCAGTGMTGGAGCATCCTACAGCTTCTCTGGGCAATGTATTGCAGTGCCTTTACTGCAGTAAAGAATTTCTTCCTAATATCTWATCTAAACCTACYCTATTTCAGGATAAAGACAGGAAAGSTGCAGCAGCCCAAGGATAAACCYCTGCACASGAAGGTGATGTATATAATCAGCTACATCTTTACCTGGCCAGTTCTCTGACACAAGAGTGCAAAAGGCACCTGGGAGCCAACCCTGCCCTGACCAGTGGCCTCAAGAGCTGATATTTGCAGGGAAAATGCTCCTGTGGGATTTGCTTGGTTATTGCATTAGGGCTGCTTTGCCRCTTCCATGCAGTAGCAAAGTCTGGCTGTTTCACCATCGGTGTCATCACGATGCTTTCAGCACTTCTGGAAAGGTTACAGGAACCAGAGGACCAGAGATCAGGTGAGAAATTCAGTTTTCACCACCTTTTTTAAATACTAATAAATGCTGGTTATGATAAAAAAGCCAGAAAAAGCCCCCAAGTGTATTTTGAAGATGGAAAGACCAGCAGGCAAAGAAAAAAAGGCCCCCAGTTTTATTATTTTGTATAATCAGAGTATAATTGGAGAGCAGACGCTGTCTGCAGCACGGTGCCATTGGGGACTCTGGTTTTCTAATAAGAAACCCATGAGGGAATTAGATGCTGTTTCAGTGGTGTTCTGGCTGATTTAAGGGATGCACCTGGAGCCAGAATCCATGCCTTGAGTTGCTGCACTTCACCAAAAGCAAAAAAAAATGTAAGGTGCCATTTGTAAATCCCTGCAAAAATTGGGTCTGCGGAGGGAACAGCGAGAGCCCCTTAATTATAGCAGTGCTTTTGGGAGCTGTGATAATTAGGAGTTTCCGGTGTTCTGGAAATCAAAGTGGTTTTCTATTCTCTTCTTTAATTAATTCAGGCTTTTATCTGTGAAAGTRGAGATGAATTAAGGTTCTGCTCCAGGCAAAGGGCAGTGATGCTCGTGCAGTCCCTGGCAGGGTGAAGCCACTGGGTCATGTCCCTCACGCTGCAGCATCCCCGGTCTCTGGGTTTTAATAATTTGGGGGGTGAAGGGGAAAGGCCAGAGGGTGACATGCCTCAAGCAGGACTCACCACAGCATGCACATATCACAAGAGACCTGCTGCATTGCATGGGGCTGTGCAGCCGTGTCCCCATGGCAGGGGACACACTGCCTGCCAGCAGGAATTGGGCAGATAGCAGACACCCGGCGTTATCACCTCCCCGCATGAAAAACAGCGAGCCAAGCTGCTCAAAAATCGCAAGATTGGTATAAAATCATGATTTTTCTTTTCCTGTTCAAAGGAAATGAATGCTATAAGCCCCTTTTATTCCACCCTGGGAGGGGTCGATTTTGGGAGGTTTTTTAGGGCTGGGAAGTCACATTTAAAAATGCATGTGGCTGTTAGAAGACGACGACAGCAGTATGGGATTTGTGGTAAAATCGTGCAGTATGGCCAAAGTGGATGTCTCCATGATGTGAACTGTACATGTGATGTTCAGAGAGAGGTTTCCAGCTGTAAGTAAAGCCTCCAGCTGATGGGACGACCTCGGTGCTCAAAACAGGAGCATCTGTCACCCACCAGAGCAGAAGGCAGTGTAATGCAATTAACCCATACAGCTAATTAATCAAATCCAGCCCCGACAGTGTTATCAAGGAGCTGCCTGGAAATGTTTCTTTATGTCAAAGWCTATTTTTAGATCAAATAAATCCAGACCCATCCTGGACAAGCTGTGCTCCAGTTTGGGGCACCTCCATTTTTCATCATTTCCCAGCAGTGAATTCTGCTGCGAATACCCAAACCACGGGCCCGTGCCCCAGAACAGTTTGATGCTGGATTAAACAGTTTTCCTAGAGAGAAACTGAATTTCCACATCCACCTTCCTTGACTTTTGGACTGTTTTCTCCTTTTCCTACTAGATGGCGCCTGCACGACAGGCGGAGACGAGCCCCGGCGGGGAGCATCTCTAACAGGTTTCCTYCGCGAAGGGCCGATAAATGACACTTTTCCCCGAAAAGCCAGGCAGTTGGGAGAGCGATAACCTGCCGGGAGCTGATTAGCAGCAGGAAGGCGCTTTCTGGAAACACCACGTTAACTGTGCTTCCCCGGGGGATGCTGCCAGACCCCCRGGAGGGAGGAGAGGGGTGGTGGGGCCGGGCCAGGAGCTGTATCCAGGGTACCCCGGGTGTGTATGGACACTTTCAGCCCAGACATCCTGCTGAGCACCGAGTGACAGCATAAACTGCCACTTTTTCAACCAATAAAGACACTGTGTGCCCAACTCTGGCTCCACAGAGTTTCCCCATTTTGGCAGTCCCCAGCTGATTCCCCTACACGAGCTCTCTGTTTCACAACTGGCCTCTGCTCATTGGCAATAATTAACCACACGTTATCTCCACCCTCCACCTCCACCGTGCATGTACATTGTACACGTYCCAGCCTCTCGGCTCCTTTCTGAGCTTGGCATTTTCGGCATTGCCAAGCCATGTGCCAGTCCAGTGCAGACAGAGCCCTGTCGTGCTAATAACCCAACTTCTCAACCCAAACGGTGCCACCGGGCCCCAAGAAAGCAGATTCCAGCCCAAACCACAGCTGTGGGAAGGCCACCGGAGGAGCTCCGTTTACTGACTGCTCTGCCAACTAAGTTTGGTTTTCCAGTGGTAAGTTTGCCATTTACTGCTCCTGGATCTCAGGGACATGCCCTGGGTCACCCTGGGTGCTGGACAGGAGCTGAGCTGGCTCCTCCATGCTGTCACCTCGGGTGGCTCCAGCATCCCTGAGACACGATGTGGGAGGTAGGGATTCCCCATCACGCGGTCACCTTGGATGGCTCCAGCATCCCTGAGACACGATGTGGGAGGTGGGGACTCCCCATGGCTCCGGGTGCAGCCTCCAGGAGCTGTCGAGGTTCATCTGCTCCCGGTGCCACGCTGTGCCAGCACACGGGCACTGGTGGATCCTGGCAGCCCCAGCCCCGAGCAGATCCAAAGCAATTTCTTGCCCCGTGGAGGGGAAGGACAGGGAGGAGCGGGTACAGCTGGCACCAMRGCTGAGGGGACAGCAGGACRCAGATGGTGCTGCCAGAGAGCTGCRGCTCTGACCAGAGAGTGATGGGGCTGAAAAGAGGATTGCTGAGAGRAGAACAGTCCAGATGATACAGGGAAAGAAAAACCCTTGCTCAGGACCAGCAAGGAAAAAGGAGAACAAAACCAAAACACATAAACACACAGAGACATTGGCCAAGTTCAGCACGAGCCTGGCGCATTGTGTCTCTGAGGGGAAAAGAAAAATTTAACCAAATTACAAACCCACATCAGGTCCCTCATCTGAAAGGAATGTTCCCAAGGGAATTTTTTGAGCAATCTATGAGGCCAATCAAGGTCTGGGAGTTGGGGGGGCCTTAGCAAATTATCCAGCAAATAGGTGGCCTGGACAGGGCTAGCCACAGGTTTGAGAAGGGGGGACAGATACAAAATGGGTGCTCATTTTGAGATGCTTCTCTGTGACACAAAGGTAGAAAAGAGGGTGTTTTGATGGAAAGCTGGCTAATTTACAAAAAAAAAGGAAATGCAGTCTAAAAAAAGGAGAAGTTGATTCAGCACTTTGGGAACTTCAGCTGGTTGGTCATTTCCCAAGGAAGGGATTATACATCAGCAGCCTTGCCCCATCAGGGAAAGGTACAGGGGGAGACCCACACAGTGCAGAGACCTGAGAGATCAAAGRTGAATCTGTAAGATGAATTGTGAGGACCAAGGCAAACAATGCAACAACTATGGGTTCTGTAAATCAGTCTAAAGGGAAAATTTGTCCTTTATGTAATGTGAGAGAGCAGGTAACAAGATACAACAGGTACAGGAGTGTTCAATGATTTCTTGACTTCAGTCTCCACAAAGACCTGATGGTGGCACATAAATTATCATCATGGTAGGAATGAGGAAGCAGGGGCCACAACGGGTAAGAAGGGGCTAAGGAGTTTCCTCACTCTTCCAGCTGCATTTAGTCACAGATGGCCACTGCAGAGGTGTGATGCAGTCCAGCTATCCCAAAGATCCTCCTCCTGAACATGCCAACTGTCCAATACYCAGGGAACTCAAGCATCTCAAAGTTTGCAGCTTGAACATCCCGAGTCTCTGGAGCTCTCTCTTACCCAGGATCCAGTCACTGGGAGCCACCAATGGGAGCTTTGCCCAGAAATTCCACATTTTTGCTGAAGCCTCCCCAAATCAGCAGGTTTCTGTGTCTCCCAACCCATGGGTGTGACAGGTGACGAGTACCCACACAAGCTGGGACAGCCCTGGCTGGTATCATGCCCCCTTTGCAGGCAGCACAGGGACAGGAGAGGGGGGACATCTGCATAGGACAGTGGTGAGAGAGGGCTGAGATAGTCAAAATCACAGCCTGCACAGGAGAGGAAAGAAGCGGGGCTTGTTTCAAAACTCCAGAAAGACATATCCCATGTGCAAGGAGGACACAGAGGGGATGCAGTCGGCAAAGATCAGGAAAACCCTCCAGACTGCAGGGACAGTGAAGCACTTAAAGCTGCGTTCAGAGGGGCTGCACATCTCCGTGCCCGAGCTTCAAGCACACCTGCAGCCGCATCCCCGCAGCTCTGGCACGGTGCGGGGATGGATGCGGTCCCTTCCCTCCGTGCTCCTCTACCGAGTGAGCAAACCGAAGCTCCAGAGGGATTTGTTTTCAAGTCCCTGTGGGGTTGCCCGGGTGCTTTTGCCTGGAGACATTCCCTTTGATGCCAGCTCCCGGCAGCGCGCTGCCGCCCGTCTATCGATAGGAGCGGGGCCGTGTGGCTGTGCTGGGTGTTCGCAGCAGCACAACTCTTTCCCAGCGTGGGGGTAAGAACCAAGAACCATTATCTGCTCCACGCCTCGTGGCACAGCTTTTCGCAACAAGTGCATGGCTCCTGATAGCAGGGGCAGAGGCGCAACAAGGCGCACCCGCCCATTAAAATGAGACACCGGCTGGCTCTGAAATGTGTTTATAAATAGAGAATTAAAGTCTGCCTTCTACTCCTGTCTGTAATAGACACCGCGACCCGGCTGCCCTGGCAGCGATGCTCCCCTGCCCGTGTGTTTGACCTGGGCACGGCAGTGACCCCCGGGCAGCACTGCGGGGACGGGGCCGGGGTCGCGCTGAGCCGGGCTGTGCCGAGCCGTGCCGGGCCACACCGTGCCGAGCCAGGCTGTGCCGAGCCCAGCGGTGCCTGCGGCCCCGGCGGGCACATGGGCAGGAGGGCGGAGCCCGCGGCCTGACATCACGGCTCGGCTCCGCGCTCCCGGACGGCGCCGCTCGCCCTCCCGCCGCCGCGCAGAGGTGAGCACCGCGGGGGGACGGGCACGGCGGGGACGGGCTGCGCTCACAGGAGCCGCCACCGGGGCTCGAACCGCCGGCCGGCAGAGCAGGGCGGGGCGGGGAGCCTGGGCTCGGCTCGGCTCGGCTCGGCTCGGCACAGCTCCGCTCGGCACAGCTCCGTTCGGCTGGGCTCGGCGCGGCTCGGCTCGGCTCGGCTCGGCTGTCCTGGCCGGGGGAACGTCCCGGGTCCGCGGGGCTCCCGTTCCGCCGAGCGCTGGGTCCCGGGCCCCGTTCCACCGCACCCCCGGCCCGGGATCCCCGAAGCGGGGCTGGGGAGCGGGGCTGCTCCGTTCTCCCTGCTCCATGCTCCGTGCTCCCTGCCCGCGGCCCGCTCCGCCCCGGGCTCGGGCACGGGGTCCGGGGCCCCAGGGCGCTTTTCAGACGCGGCCGTCTCGGTGCGAGGGTTGGGGTTGGGGCTGGGGCCGGGTCCCGGGCTGGGATTGCCGCGGTGTGGCTGGGTCCGGGCGGTCGCTGAGGACGGCTCGGTGGGATGCTCGTCCCCGGTGGGATGCTGCGGTGCGGGGTGCCCGCGGGAAGCGCTTTCCTCTCCGTGCTGCTGGGCACATCCGTGCGGCTGCGGGAAACTCCCTGGCACCGGGCACAAACCCCCCGGAACGGGTCGGGTTCGCTGTTCCGAGTGATGCGGTGCCCGTGAGCGCAGCGGGGATGGATGGGTTGATGGATGGATGGATGCACGCTCAGGCTGTGTTCCTTAGGGAGCAGCACTTGGCGCTTCGGTTTCACTTTTCATTCTAGCTCGCTAAATGCTTTGAGGAAATGAGTGGCTCCTTCCAGCCAGGGAGAAATCAGCACTGAGATATAAAAGAAAAACTTGGGGAAAATCTTGGCCAGGGCCCAGGGTCTCTCAGAGGCGAGCAGGGAGCAGCTCTGTGGTTTCTGAAGCGATGCAAAGGTGGGCTGCATTTGGTGGGGGGACTTCAACATTTGATCCGTGTAATAGTAATGAGGGGTGAAAACTGTGAGGGAAGAGCAGAGGTGATTTTGCAGAGGGAGCATCCCACAGGTGATGGAAGCTGGGGTGGCACTGTCCCTGTCCTGTGGCCCTGGCCAGGGTGTGACACCTGCCTGTGATGGCCTCTTTGCTGAACACCGGGGAGCTGGGGGGGAGTTTGTGTTTGTAATGCCTGAGCTGGGCAGAGGGCAGAGGGGTACAGAGGACCCCAAATCATTTCCATCAGAGTGGTCTAAATAAAACTAACACGTAGAAAAGTGCCTCCTGTGGCAAGAAACCAAAACTGAGAGACAGCAGGAGAGGAAGGCTGTCACTTACAGCATCGATACTCCTGTGGGCTGAGGAGATGCAGGACTAATAAGATTTAAATACTGCATCAAGCTTTCGTTTTCTCTTCTTTTAAAATCACATTTGCTGTGAAACAAATGTACAGTAATATAAGATGCTGCAGTCACTGCATGTATTTGATTTCCTCTGTGATTGTWAAGAAGAAAACGTTGATGACTCAACAAGTCTGTGTTTAACAAAACCACATCAAACCCCAGGAAAACATGCTCTTTGGAAGCATAATTTTTTTGTTGTTTGCTTTGCTTTTCATTTTTGTTTTGCTTTTTATTGTTAAGAACTRTGCTTTGACTGTGACCTTGTAACATCACACCCATAAATGGAAGCAGGTTTAAATTCAGGGGAAACACATTTTTTCCGATGRTGGAAGAAGTAGGCCAGCCATGCCAGCTCTCTTGAGAGGTGGGAAAGGCAGTGTCAGTTGTGATAAGAAATGTCTCACACCAGGAATTCAAACCCACCAATTTGTTATCTATATGTTTACCATCACTGATTAGAGTTAGCTTTTTGTCAACCTCATAATGGAAGAAAATGCTATTTTCAAATTTGAATTTACTGCAGTTTTCCCTGCAGACCTACAGTGGATTAAGCAGCTTCCCATCTTCATCYAAGCTCAAGTGAACCGTCACTTAAATGAAAGCAAAAATCTTCTGAAAGTATGTCAGTGACGTGGGAGCTTTCAACACATTTCCAAAAGCCTTTACATACTCCGGGGCCCAAACATTTTGAAAAATTTTCCCAGGATTTAGGGAACTGACACGGAAATTCCTCCCATCTTTTTTCCAGGTTCTCAGATTTTCAGTGAGTCTCYCTAAAGCCTTGGTTGGGGTAACACGTGCATTTCCATTTAGTTTGTATGAATACACCACTGTAGACTTTGGAAAAAAAAACAACATCCTAGGAGCTCCCCATGGGATGTAGGCTACAAGAATCAGGGTGTGGAGATAACATGTCCACCACTGAAGAAGGCTGATAGCAAGTACTGACAACATGCAAGCACTAACAGATCATGGAATTACAGAATGSCTTGGGTTGGAAGGGACATTAAGGATCATCTCATTCCAGCTCCCACCATGCTCAGGGACACCTTTCACTAGACCAGGTTGCTCTGTGTCCCATCCAACCTGGTCCTGAACGCTGCCAAGGGTGGGGCATCCACAGCTTCTCTGGGCAGCTTGTCCCTGTGCTTCACCACCCTCAGGGTGAAGTTTCTTCCTTTTGTCGAACCTAAACCTACCTTCCTTCAGGGTAAGGATATTCCCCATTGTCCTACCAYTAMGAGGCCCTATAAAAAGTCCCTCTCCAGCTCTCTTTAGGTACTGGAAGTTGCTCTAAGGCCCTGCTGGAGCCTTCTCCAGGCTGAACAACCCCAACACTCTCAGCATCTCTTCATAGGAGAGGTGCTGCAGCCTTCTGAGCATCCCTGTGACCCTTCTTTGGAGTCCTCCAGCACATCCACATCCTTCTTTCATTGGGGTTTGATGCAGGACAGAATCTGTGCCAGTGCAGCTTGGCACAGTGGTGCAGTGCATGGTGTTTGTACTTGTCCTCGCTGAGCCATTGGGGTCCCTAGGGAAGGCATGCTGTTCACAATGGACATATTGGGCTCTCTGAGGGGGAGAGTGAAAAGGTGAATCAAGCTGGATCCGCGCTGCAGGACGCTGGACTGAAAGCAAACAGTGCAGGAGGAAGGGGAAGGCAGAGTGCTCTGGGGTCCTGGCATCTCAGSGCAGTGAATTGATTTCCAGTGAAGAGCATCTCTCTCCTAGTCCAACTCCACCCATCWGGATCTCCAAAGATAACTGCCTGGTCAGTTTTGTGCTGTGTTTGCCTCTCTGCCAGGAGCTTCCCAGGAGCTGCTGGGAAAGGCAGAACAGGCAGCACATGGCCCTGCTTGAGCTTCCTTGCCTTTCCTGGGCAGAGCTCGCTGTTCTCACCGCTGTGCTTATTCAGGGCTGGCTCAGAGCTGCCTCTGTGCTGTGTGTCATGGCTGTGCTTCACAGGTGGAAAAAAGGGATCAGCAGGAGCTGGGCTGGCCCTCTGCCATAGGCTGTGTCTTCCTCCATCCCACACTGCCTCGCAGGCCATCYTCTCCCCGTGTGGTCCTGTGCATGTTGTGAGTGAGTGGGAAAGGCAGAATCAGAGAGGCGAGGCCGTGCTGATCTTGGAGCCCCTTCTGACGGGCGCTGCGGCGCGGAAATGGCCAACGCAAACATTTCCATGCAACCCCTCCGTGCTTTTCCTGGAAAGAAACAAAGAGGTTTTAARGAGCTGGAGCCTGCCAGCTCCCTGTGGTGACTGCTCAAGTCAGATCTCACCATCTCTGAAGCCCCAGAGAAGGGTGGAAGCCCCAGCTCGTTGCAGGCAGGAACATCTCCTCCCACCGTGCCAGTCTGCAGGGAATTACAAGATGGACCTGAGAAGATTCCACCAGCCAGGCTTTTGGTTGTTTTGCTGCTCTCCTCGCACTTAGGGAGGGGAAGGCTCAAAAATGGGTCAGTCACTGAGGTAGTCAGTAACTTGGTRAGAGCAGCAAGAGAGTGAAGRCCCCAAAAGAAAGCAAGAGGAGCYACATAACGCTTAAATACACCTGAARKTGAGGTAAACCACCCCTTTATGTAACTTCAGAGCTGTGAGATGCTAAGCCAAGAAAATAAGCTTCTCATTCAAAGTCACATCAGGCAGATAAGCTCTTGTGCACTGTGTCAGCATCAGCACTGCTCCAGCAAACTCCRTCTTGCTTCAGGTCTGTGCTTTACAGAGTCTTACAATGAAACCTCAGGGTTTCCCAGACTTTCAGATTCCCATTTCATGATGTTTTATTACAGGGCAGGTCTKTCTCAGGCTTCTCATTATTCTGTCACACAGTCTGCACAGGCAGCCAGATGTTTYTGCAGAAGAGCAGAAGAAGCTCTTCAGACAAGGCGTGCAGAGAAGTGGCAAATGGAGGTAAATTTGGGGGAGAAAAGTTTGAGGRTATCTGTGGCAGAACCTCTTGGTAACTGTGCTTATAAGTACATAGTTTTGATGAAAACAGGCTGAATAAAGGTTCATTTTCCAGTTGTTTATCATAGAAGGGTAATTTTTCTGSTCAGCATTTAAGTGGAGGGTTTAGCCTTGAGGAGGGAAATTGACCCTGCAAAGTGGCCACAGACTGGCTTAGTTCTAGAGGAAAATTGTAGTCAAAATGTCTGGGCATGTGTGGGAAAAAGACTGTTTTGCCCCGGTGGGAAATTCTGGTAGCCCTTTCTCCTCCACTTGCCCCTGTTCTGAAAGATGTTTTTTTTTAATTTTGGTCCTGGTGAAGAACATCTTGTGGTCAGGGACAGGGACATGCCTTAGGCCTCACTGCTGGCTTCCAAAAACAACATTCTCAGTATTTTTCAATGTATAAACCAGAGGGTGTATGGAGAGGGGAGAGTCAGTGCCTGTCAGCCCGTGTTTTCATTAGCGTGTGATGGAGTAGGGAGGCACATACTGAATTTGTAGGTGACACTGAGCTGGGAGGGACTGGAAACATTTCAGAGAAGAGACTGAGAATTAAAGATTGTGACAAGCTGGAGAGCTGGTCTGAAAAAAAAAACAGGGCACATGTGTGGGAGGACTGAGTGACCGCCTGGACAGCAGGTGAGYGACCAGGCAGCCAGTGGCCATGGGGAGCCAGAGGACAGGGACACTGTGCCCCATGAGTCAACAGGGTCACACCGTTGTGCAAAAGCAAACAGTTTTCTGGGATGCAGAAAGAGAAGTGGCGCACTGGGGAAGTGGTGTCTGCTCCTGCTGGTGCCTTTGAGGGGCTCAAATTGGAAAATGCAGTTCTGGGCATCCTCCAAGAAAAATGAGAGCGAGGAACAGAGGCTGAGTTGTTGGACACTCGGTAAATAACAGCTCTGATGAAAGAGTTGGGTTTCACTCGTGCGGGAAAAACTGAAGGGAGATGTGAAACCTGTTCTCCAAATACAGAATGTGTCTGCAGAGGAGAAGGCAGATAATTTGCTGTGTCCTTTGGGGGTAGGAGAGGAAGGGATAAGGTTAACTGGATTGAGAGATAAAGAGGAGAGAAAGCAGGGCTCTGCCGGAGCTTATGGAAGTGGCTTTAGGAGATAAGCACCTGATAAATGAGGTAATCAGATAAAGAACTGCCCTGGGGCAGGAGGCGGCATGGGGACCTGAGAATGCAAATTGCATCAGGGTGGAGAACAGCTGCAGGGGGACATGGGCACCTCCTGGAGCCCCACAGCAGATCTGGGGTCACAGCAACCCCACAGGTGCCATGGCAGGTGTGGGGTCGCAGCAATCCTTGGAGCCCACACCAGGTTTGTCCCCAGTGCCTCGCAGGGAACAGGCTCAGCAGCCAGCGATGCCAGCTCGGCGCAGGGTCACCCTTCCTGCCACAGGTCCCTGTCCCACGTCCCCATGGTGAGCAGCGAGGGATGGGGTGAGCAGCCCCCAATCCCTGTCCCCTGTGCCTGTGGGGCCCAAGGACAGCAGTGGGGACAGCCCAGCTCCCGGCATTTCCTCATTCCCACATCCTGGCTGGCAGCCCAGGGAGTTTGCAGCATGGCTTTTCTGGAAGGGTGATTTWCATCCTTTGCCAGTTCCTGGTTTGYGCCAWTGGGGTGATGAGTGTGCTTTGGAAGGAGAAAGAGGAAARGGGGCAGCCAGCTTGGTTTCCCTGACTCCTTCTCTTGCCTGCAGAGGCTGGGAAGTCATTTCCAGTCAGCCTGGGCAGGACTGAAAGGTCTCCAGAAATGTGCACCAGAGCTGAGATTAAAGCAGCTTTGGATAAGCTCTTTTATKACTTAAATCTGTTCCAGTTCCAACAGGTTCAGGTTCATGGCACTTGCTGCGCTCCTGGGAGGGATGCTCTGTGTGTGGGAAAGAGACTTAAATGTTTGATTTTACCCTGAAATAAAATGGCTGTAGCCAAAAAAAAAAAGAGTATTTCTGCTCATAGCAACACTTGAACGGAAGCTTCAGGTGCTGGATGCTCCTCTCCAGCTGGRGCTTTTGGAGGGTTAACACAGCAAGAGATGCTCTGCAAACAGAGCCTGGAGGGCTTTGGCGGTTCAAAGGTCCCTCCATGCACTCTGGGAGTCCCCTGGGGCAGAAATCACCCCTGTCCCCGAGTGTGTGTGTTTGTGGGACCGTGCTCTGTGGAGCTGGGTGCCAGCCACGGGGCCCAGGGGACCTTCCCAGTGCAGAAATGGTGACATTCCTCRGCAGTGACCCCAACAAAAGCTCTGCTGCCCCGTTTGGTTCCTCACRCGCCTCGCTGGTGCTGGAACCCGTGTGCTCATTAAGGAGTGTGGATAATAATCATGTGCTTTATCTCGAGCAGCACCCAAGCAGAAGCTGAAGCACAGAGCAGGCTCTTTGATGACCTGCACGSGTTGAATCCACAGCTTATGGAGAYTCAGTTGTGGTTGATTTAAATAAAAACTGACCTCGGGGGGGAGAGACAAAAAGAGTTGTTTTAGCCAAGGTAGTGCAGACTGAGTACGTGAGGCTGAGCTCAAAGATGAGTTTTTATGCAAACAAGAACCAGTTTGGTTCATCAACCATCACTGGACAGGATGTTAATTTGAGCTCCATACGAGATTGCTGCCATGTTCTGCAGCACAGTTTGATATATTTAAAATACTGCCTTTTTCTTAGTGTTGTTGTAAAACTAACTTTTCTTTTATCTGATAAATCTGACTAGCAGGGCATTGAAAGGGAATCTTGATAATATTTTTGTCCAGAACTGAAGCAAAGCTCGTGCCCTGCCACCACAGGTCCATCCTTCCTCAGGGTGTGCAACTCAAACACCTCTGCACTGTGGATTACAGGAACCAGTGAGCCTATCCTGCACCAGAGGATGTGCAAGGGGCCCCAAAAGGTGGTCTCATTGTTAAAGACGTGGTCAAAGATATCTGGGTCGCCCCAGACAACCTTGCTGGAGTCTCATCACTGTCGGTATCTCTGTCCCCRCGTCTGTTGACGAGGATAACACAYGAGTGCGTTCCCTGGTAGCTGTGGGGGATGATCTGCTTGGCAGATTGACTCTGCTGCCAGCCCAGGAACACCTGAGGGGGCTCCTGCAGCTCCATCCAGAACGGCTGTCCTGCTCCAAAACCTGAGTGAGGCCTCTCAGTGTGGGCAGAGAGGCAGAAAAACCTTGTTTGCCTGGCACCAAGCCTAAGCTAACAGCCTCTGCCAAGMCTCAGGTGCAAAATATGTAGAATTATCCCTGTTTTTCTTCTGTGAGAACCCCTCCCTCTCTCTGCCTGGGCAACAGAGATTTGACTGCTTTGTTTCATGTAGCTTCTGTTCATCTGATCCCACTTTTTGGGGCAGAAGTTGCCTTCTGGCCAGTTTTTGTAGGGTGCTCAGCAGAGGGGAGCTCCCAGTTTTGCTCACTGCCCAYCACTGCTATTGCCCTGCAAATAACAGCAGTGGTGGCAGTGCAGTCACTGAACTGCCCCTGGGARCAAGTGTGCCACAGCAGGACACAGCAGGGATATAAGGGTGTCATTGGCAGCCTCGCTGAAGGGCAGCTTGCTTTGCTTTCAATATTTTAGTCAGGGARCTGCTGCCCAGTTAGGATTGGAGCTTGTTTATTCCCTTTAAATAATCTTCCAGCTTCCTTGGTAAGAAACTGGTCTCCTCAAATCACATGTGCTGTAACTCAGCRGGGATGCAGTTTCCTTATTAAGGAAGATCAATAAATGAGGTTTGTCTAAGGCTGCAGCACACTAAAAACGTGACCAAGCACTGTGGTATTCACCCCTGCCCTCTGCACAGCATCCAGACCATGGTGCTTTGCCCTCACTCTGGATGGGTTGACCTTGCCATGGAGAATTAGCTTGGGGAGGAAGAGTTTTAGCAGGTGACATGTCCATAGGTGCAGAAAAAGCAGCGTGGACACAGAAAGTCAGGGATGGTGGCAGGAAGGCAGGGGGTCTGCATGCTCCCCAGAGATACAGAGGTGGAAAAAAGCTGTTGCCTAATCAGACAATYCATTGCCAGGCATCTGTTAGGCAGAGGCCACAGTGTTTGTCTCGGAGAAATGTGTTTATGGTGAAAGAGGGATGTTCTCCTCCTTTCTTGGAGGGATTTCAGTGCGTGGCAGTGACGGCAGCGTCACCCTCAGGAGCAGCAGTCAGTGGCAGGGATGAGTCCTGCTCCAAAGCCCCACCAGTCAGAGCATGACTGAAATAATCACACCAAAATCCACAGAAAAGGTTTTGAGTCTTCTTACTTTGTAACTATCCTGCTGACTTCAAAGGCTGTTTGATTCTGTCATCCCTTTTAATCAAAATAACTGGAGACAGCAAAGATGTTTATCTCCAAACACTGCCAGCATCTCTCTACATGTTCAGTGGCAGCTGCAGGACAGAGGAAACACACTACAAGAAAAATTGCTTGCAKCAAAATTCACATCCCATTGGAGCCACAGAGAGAACTTTTGAGGTGCCTTAAATCGATGATGAAATGAGTCTGTGGGTAACAATCACTTTGTCACCCTGAATGCTGATTTCTCCCCCTATGCCTGAGAGCCAGAGATGAGTTTCTTTATTTTGGGGTAAAATTTTGTGTGCACAGGTGGTGGAAAAGGGAAGGGGGGCTATGGGAGAGCAAGCTAATTACACTGAACAGTAGCATTAGCCCTAGAACAAATAGTTCAGGACATGAATAAATTTAGGTGAAGCAAGAAGGTTTCT